>NW_028196882.1:30000-46090 GCF_037176805.1 Vigna unguiculata
ATAGTAATGCATAAAGAAATATTACAAAATTGAATTCTTAGTAAAATGAAGTTCAACTCATTTCTTTTAGAATTCATTAAATGAATTCAATAATTCATAATAATAATAAAATTCTTTTTTAATGAAGAATTCAATCAATTCAATATTTTATTGATTTGTCAAAATAGACTCTTATGATAAAGAAGAACCTCTATACAGAAGCCTTGTCTTTTGGTCAAATCAAAAAAAAAGGTTCATGTCTATTTTATTTACAACACACAGTACAAATAGTAATTGATGTGATTTGTACATAAATAAAACATTATGATACTTGAATTTCTATTTGAATTTTCTATTTGCTTTAGTTGAATATCTTCTTTTATTCGATTTTTTGAATTGTTTATTTTACAATAGTCGATGATAGTCACAATAGAAATTTCAACGAACTTAGTCAATGAGCTATAATGAGTTATAAAGATCTATCTATAGATAAAAAATACACAAATAAGAAATATCATTTTATGTAAGGAGTATGTTGATTATATAAAAAGTAAGAGGCAACAATTTTTTTCGTTTACCATGGGGAAGGACACTATCGCCAACATAATAACCTATATACGAAATGCTGACATGAATAAAAAAGGAATGGTTCAATTACCTTTTACTAACATTACAGAAAAAACTGTAAAAATACTTTTACGAGAGGGTTTTGTTGAAAACATCAGAAAACATAGAGAAAACGACAAATATTTTTTAGTTTTAACTCTACGGTATCGAAGAAATAGAAAAGAATCATATAAAAGTTTTTTCAATTTAAAACGAATAAGTACACCTGGTCTACGAATATATTACAATTATCAACAAATCCCTCGAATTTTAGGAGGCATGGGGATTGTCATTCTTTCAACTTCTAGAGGTATAATGACAGATCGAGAGGCTCGATTAGAAAAAATCGGCGGCGAAGTTTTATGTTATATATGGTAATCTTTCTAATATCCGAATTCGATGAGAAACTTGTATCCATTTCATTTATGTAAAAAAAAAAAAGAGAGATAAAACGCAAGTTTCTAATAGAACTTCATCCCTCATAGATAGAAATATATCTATTTTTTTTAGATAGATATATTTATTGATGAATGTAAGAAGGGATTTCACTGGAATTGTAAAAAAAAGGGAAATTCACGAAGATTTAATTACTAAATGAATAACTTATCCATAAATTATTTGCCCGGGGTTTAAGGTTTATATACAATTAATGCAAATTGGATTTTTATTTCTATTCTAGAATATGTTTCCAATACTTTTTCTGGACATACGATAAGAAAATAAAAAAGAGAAGTCACTCAATTGAATTAGGATGTTTTTTAATCTCAACTTTATTTTCTATTTTATTGAGAAAGCCACTAATAGACGTTCAAATAGACGTTCAAAATGTAAGGAACCTTTATTTTCTTCCACAATTTTGGATTAACTAATTAAGGAATGTAAAATATGAAAATAAACGCCTCGGTTCGTAAAATTTGTGAAAAATGTCGATTGATTCGAAGACGAGGACGAATTATAGTAATTTGTTTCAATCCAAAACATAAACAAAGACAAGGATAATATTTGAACAAACAGAAGCTTTCTAAAAAAATAGACTAGATAAAAAAAGAGAGAAAATTATAAAATTATCTAGAATATATATTATTCTATGAAAATGAAAAATCCATTTTTTAAATATTATTGATATTTCAACTTTTAACTTTGATTTCAAAAATTGTATTTGATATTAATCAAAAGCAAATAAAAAGAATATAGAAAAAATCGAATATCAAATTCGAAAAGAATTGGAAAAGGATCCGTTTTTGACATGAAATGGATATCTCCATACCCTAGATCTATCTTATTTTTTTTTTTTTAATGAAATATTGTATTGAAATAATCGAATATGGCAAAATCTATACCTAAAAAAGGTTCACGTAAAAATGTACGTATTGGTTCGCGTAATTATACTCGTAAAATACCAAAGGGAATTATTCATGTTCAAGCTAGTTTCAACAATACTATTGTGACTATTACAGATGTACGAGGTCGGGTGATTTCTTGGTCCTCCGCGGGTACTTGTGGATTCAAGGGTACACGAAGGGGAACACCTTTTGCCGCTCAAACTGCAGCAGGAAATGCTATTCGAACAGTATCGGATCAAGGCATGCAACGAGCAGAAATCATGATAAAAGGGCCTGGCCTCGGAAGAGATGCAGCATTAAGAGCTATTCGTAGAAGTGGTATACTATTAAATTTTATACGAGATGTAACTCCTATGCCACATAATGGATGTAGGTCTCCTAAAAAAAGACGTGTATAAAACTAAAAATAAACATTAAAAATAGTTCAAGAGAAAAAAACAAGTCAAGAGTTTTATCAAAATAATTACTATGGTTCAAGAGAAATTAAGAGTCTCTACTCGGACACTACAATGGAAATGTGTTGAATCACGAATAGACAGTAAGCGTCTTTATTATGGACGCTTTATTCTGTCCCCACTTATGAAAGGTCAAGCCGATACAATAGGCATTGCAATCCGAAGAATTTTACTCGGAGAAATAGAGGGAACATGTATCACACGTGTAAAATCAGAGAAAATACCACATGAATATTCTACCATAATAGGTATTGAAGAATCAGTACATGAAATTTTCATGAATTTGAAAAAAATTGTATTGAAAAGTAATATGTATGGAACACAGGACGCATGGATTTCTTTCAAAGGTCCTGGATATATAACCGCTCAAGACATCATTTTACCACCCTCGGTGGAAATCGTTGATAATAGACAACATATAGCCAACGTAACAGAACCTGTTAATTTGTGTATTGAATTAAAAATTGAGAGAAATCGTGGGTATCGTATAAAAACATTAAAAAACTTTCAAGACGGAAGTTATGATATAGATGCTAGATTCATGCCTGTTCGAAATGTAAATTATAGTATTCATTCTTATGTCAATGGGAATGAAAAACAAGAAATACTTTTTCTGGAGATATGGACAAACGGAAGTTTAACTCCTAAGGAAGCCCTTTATGAAGCCTCCCAAAATTTGATTGATTTATTTCTTCCCTTTTTACACGCAGAAGAAGATAACTTTCATTTAGAAAAAAATCAAGACAAAGTGACTTTGCCCCTTTTTACTTTTCATGATATATTGGTTAAAGATAAACTAAGGAAAAATAAAAAAGAAATAGCATTGAAATCTATTTTTATTGACCAATTAGAATTACCTCCCAGGATCTATAATTGTCTCAAAAGATCCAATATTCATACATTATTAGAACTTTTGAATAACAGTCAAGAAGACCTTCTGAAATTTGAACATTTTCGCGTAGAAGATGGAAAATCTATATTGGACATTTTAAAAATACAAAAGTATTTTGCATAAAATTGAAATCTATTGACATAGGATTTTTTCAAATTGATTTTTTTTCTAAACTCAAAATGAAAGGTCAAAATATGTAATTTAAATATTTAGAACAAATCCTAATGGTCAGAATATATCTAAAAAGGAATAGATGTATCTAGGGATTAGTAGGTTCAGAAAGAATTCTCCCTAGATATACAATACAGATGTCATGATATTTTATTTCAAAATGAATTCAAAATGAAACCAATCTTATAATTTTAAAAAAGACCTAACGTTAGGGATTTCTCAATAGGTAATGTTGCTCCAATACCTAACCAAAGGGCAACTACAGTACCAATCAAAAAGATGGTAGTTGCTACTGGGCGGCGAAATGGATTTTGGAATTTATTAACATTCTCCAAAAAGGGTACTGTTAATAATCCCGTAGGTACCGAAACCATTAAAAGAACGCCCAATAACTTATTGGGCACTGTACGAAGTATTTGAAATACGGGAAAAAAATACCATTCAGGTAGTATTTCCAAAGGAGTTGCAAAAGGATCCGCAGGTTCCCCAATCATGGATGGTTCTAGAACCGCTAAGCCTACGTTACAGGCAATAGTACCTAGAATTACTACTGGAAAAATATATAAAAGATCGTTAGGCCATGCGGGTTCTCCATAATAATTATGACCCATTCCCTTAGCCAATTTAGCTCTTAATACAGGATCATTCAAGTCAGGTTTTTTTGTTATTGGGATAGGTGAATTCTTATAGATCCATCCTCCAAAAGAACCGGATATGATAATTTTTCATCATCCGGCTCGAGCACTAATCAAATTTTTCTTCAACTGTATCTATAGAATAAACTAGAAAAAAATGTATGTGTTATCCACACATATATGAAGATTCTAAATAATAAAAGAAACTTGATTCTATTCTCTTTTTCCAAAGTTACCATTTTTTATTGAAAAAAAAATTAAGTTCTTTTTAAGTAAATTTTAGTAAACGCTCAATACCCGAGTAGACTTTTCAAGTTGATAATGCTTTCTGGGTGATCTCAAACTTTGCAATTGTTATCCTATCAAAAAAAAATCTTGATACTTTTTATGTACAAAGAATTTACTTGTTACTAATATAACCTAACTTGCGTTGTTCTTTAGATCTACTTTGTTCACTCCAATAGTATCAGAAATCAAATCAATGCATAGGAAATGAATGCGTTGTCATACTATATAGAATTCAGACTATATCACATCACTTCTTTTACTGGATCTTATGGAGCCTGTTGATGCAGAATAAAATCGAGTCTGATCATAGAAAAGATTCTCTTCAAGTAAAACCAGCCTACCCTCTCTGTAAGAGCCTTGCTTGGTGGTTGGAAAAAAGACACATTTAATTGTAAATTATAATGTGGCAGATAAGATAAAGTCATATATCTGCGCGGCCAAATAAATAGTTCAAGTCACACACTCCCATAATCCATTTTTTTTGGAGAATTCCCTTCAACTATTTTTGTATGTAAAAAAAATTCAATTTTTGTTAAGTTGAAGAAAAATATCTAAATACATGTTTTATTTTGTTTTATAATCCATAATTGTAGCAATGAAAAAAAATCCTCCCCAAAATACAAAATGATAATGAAGTGATTACAAATATCTATGACCCATATTCACTATAAAGGACCAGAAATGCCTTGCTTACGTATCATTGAAAAGTGCATTAACATAAATACAGCAGTAAGAAGAGGTAATACAAAAGTATGCAAACTATAAAAACGAGTTAAGGTAGATTGGCCCACACTGGAACTTCCGCGTAATAATTCTACCAAAGACGATCCTATTACAGGAATAGCTTCGGGTACGCCTGTTACTATTTTTACTGCCCAATAACCAATTTGATCCCAAGGTAAGGAATAACCAGTTACACCAAAAGATGCAGTTAATACAGCCAAAACTACACCCGTAACCCAAGTTAATTCGCGAGGTTTTTTAAAACCACCTGTAAGATACACACGAAATACGTGTAGAATCATCATTAAGACCATCATACTTGCCGACCATCGATGAACTGATCGGATTAACCAACCAAAATTAGCTTCAGTCATTATATATTGAACAGAAGCAAAAGCTTCAGTAACGGTTGGGCGATAATAAAAAGTCATAGCAAATCCTGTTGCTACTTGGACTAAAAAACAAGTAAGTGTAATTCCCCCTAAACAATAAAATATGTTCACATGAGGCGGAACATATTTACTGGTTATATCATCGGCAATCGCCTGAATTTCAAGACGTTCTTCGAACCAATCATAAACTTTATTGAGATAGGTAACCCAAAGGAACCCCCCCAGAGAACCGTATATGCGAATTTCATCTCGTACGGCTCAAACAAAAATACCCAAATATTGATTGTAACAAAAACAGATATCCGTAATAGAAAGTTTGAAACTGCTTTATTTAATCCTATGATTCTAATTTTCTCTTACGATAAAAAAGAAATAAAAATCCGAAAGCTATTCTTTTTTGTTATAATGCCAAAATATCAAGTCGGCGCACCCGTCTTTATCGTGATCTTTTAAGGCCTCTTGAATATTCTTTACTTCTTTTTATTTGTATAATGTGAATTTACTGCTGTCTTCTTTATTCTTGAATTTTTATTATTGATAAGGATTCTCTTGTTAGGACCATATGAATGAATAAAAAAAACCTCAGATTCATACTAGAACCACGATGATTCAAAACAATTTTTAATCGAAGTCCAAAAATTCCCTGAGTAAGAATTGCTGGATCATCACTTCTTCAATGAATAGATAAAATATAATGAAAAAATTCAAGGAAAGGTTTGTCCTTTGCTCAAAATAAAGACAAACTGGAGAAGCTTGAAAGAATCAAAATTTTTCAATATATTTTTAGAACTCTTTGAAAAGGTTTTTAAATCCAGTTGCGAGGTCTAAATATTTAGTATGAATCATAGTATTAAGATTTTTAGAATCTATTTTCTATATTCCGTGCTCCAGATACTAGATTAAATATCTGACGGAATAAAACCATCTATATCAAGATGACAGACCCATTTTATGTTCTGTACTTTCAATAGGACCAATTAAAACAAGTCACACACTCATATTCCGGAAATACAGAAACAAAGAAATTCTACGATCAAACTACCACATCAACATGGAATAGACTAAGAAACAATAAGAAACCTAAAGGCTTCACTTTCTATAAACTAATTACTCGATTCTTGTGAATCTAATTGATAGAAATTCCGTCCAA
This sequence comes from Vigna unguiculata, assembly GCF_037176805.1. NCBI lineage: Eukaryota > Viridiplantae > Streptophyta > Magnoliopsida > Fabales > Fabaceae > Vigna > Vigna unguiculata. The sequence goes on from NW_028196882.1 coordinate 36,635, forward strand.
TAAAATGGACGAATTATAAATCTCCAAAATAATAGATAGAAATATCGCAAATAGAGCCATTGCAACACCCATCAAAGGAGTAGTTCCCCACCCCGGGGCTACTTTACCATATTCTGAATTTAAAGGTTTCAATAAATTCCCTACAACAGTTCGTCTTGGACCAGATCTAGAATTATCCTCAACGGTTTGCGTAGCCATAAATACTCTTTTTTATTCATTTAGATCTGTTGACTTTGTATACCATTCCGCTGTAAATATAAGGATCTTATCCTATAGATCTATTGTGATCTGGAAACTTTAGAATTAAAATAATGGAAACAGCAACTCTAATTGCCATCTCTATATCTGGTTTACTTGTAAGTTTTACTGGGTATGCCTTATATACTGCCTTTGGGCAACCCTCCCAACAACTAAGAGATCCATTTGAAGAACATGGGGACTAGTTGAAGTAATGCGCCCTCCCTATTGGGGGCTCATTACTTCAATTAAGATAATAAAAAATTATTTGACCTTTTTCGTCGGAACTTTAGGAGGTTCTCTAAAAAAAATCGCGAAAAAAATAATTCCTAAAGTTGAGACTAAGAGGAATGTATAAACCAAAGCTTCCATAAATTTAATCGTGGTTTACAATTATAGCTTTCATACCTGTTTCTTGGGGTGGGGCTCTTTTCGAAAAGAAAAAAAAGAATAAATGCAATGATTCCAATCAAGATTTATCTAGTTCTTTATATGAAATTCAAAATTATAAAAAAGTAGAAAAGAACAAAAGAATGTTATACTACCTGTCTTCTTGTAGTTGGATCTCCAAGTTTTTGGAATGCTCCAAATTCTACTTGAGCATCTAAATCTGGGTCGATACCAGCAAAAACATCTCTGAACAAAGTTCTAGAACCATGCCAAATGTGCCCGAAAAAGAATAGCAGAGCAAATGAAGCATGCCCAAAAGTAAACCAACCCCTTGGACTGCTACGAAAAACACCATCTGATTTCAAAGTAGCACGATCTAATTCAAAAATTTCCCCCAATTGAGCACGTCTAGCATATTTTTTCACAGTAGCGGGATCACTATAACTTACTCCATTAAGCTCACCACCATAGAACTCAACAGTTACACCTACTTGTTCGACACTATATTTCGATTCTGCTCTTCGAAAAGGAACATCGGCTCTAACAATTCCGTCCCCATCTACTAAAACAACTGGAAATGTTTCAAAAAAAGTAGGCATACGACGTACAAAAAGCTCATGTCCTTCTTTATCTCGAAAAATGGGATGTCCTAACCAACCGACGGCTATTCCATCTCCATTGTCCATTGAACCAGCTCTAAATAACCCCCCTTTTGCTGGATTATTTCCGATGTAATCATAAAAAGCTAATTTTTCAGGAATTTTAGACCAAGCTTCTGATAAATTTTGATTTTCGGCTAGCCCAGCACCAACTCTTCGATATATTTCTTGCTGGAAGTATCCCTGATCCCATTGATACCGAGTAGGACCAAATAATTCAATGGGGGTTGTTGCTGAACCATACCACATAGTTCCAGCAACGACAAAAGCTGCAAAAAAGACAGCAGCAATACTGCTAGAAAGGACAGTTTCAATATTTCCCATACGTAATCCTTTATACAGACGTTGGGGTGGACGCACACTAAGATGGAAAAGACCCGCTAATATGCCCAACGTTCCTGCCGCAATATGATGAGAAGCTATCCCCCCCGGAACAAAAGGATCAAAACCTTCCACACCCCACGCGGGATTTACGGATTGTATCCTTCCAGTTAGTCCATAAGGATCAGACACCCATATTCCGGGACCATACAATCCTGTTACATGAAATGCGCCAAAACCAAAACAAGCCACCCCTGCAAGAAATAAATGAATTCCAAAAATTTTTGGCAAATCCAAAGAAGGTTTTCCAGTACGTTCATCACAAAAGATTTCTAGATCCCAATAAACCCAATGCCAAATAGCCGCTAAAAAGCACAAGCCTGAAAACACTATATGTGCTCCGGCCACACCTTCGTAACTCCAAATACCCGGATTCGTTATAGCCCCTCCTGTGATATTCCAACCGCCCCACGAATTAGTTATTCCTAAACGAGTCATGAAAGGTATAACGAACATACCCTGTCTCCACATTGGATCAAGAACAGGATCAGAGGGATCAAAAACTGCTAATTCATATAGAGCCATCGAACCGGCCCAACCAGCAACTAGAGCTGTGTGCATTATATGAACAGAAAGCAAACGGCCCGGATCATTTAAAACAACAGTATGAACACGATACCAAGGTAAACCCATGAAAAAATACCCCTTCAACAAAAAATAGACACTATGTAACTTTATTGCACTGGAAAAAAATGAATATAGCCTTTCAGTAGATTCTCTTGGAAAATGGAACAATCATATTTGTCGAAATCAAAGAAACAGATTTATTCTATACCGGATAAGTAACAATACGCAATGGTGGGGAGACGAAAGGGGTTGACAACTTTCTCTATGACTATTTAAATAAGTAAATGCAGACATATTCGCTTATCACCCCAATGACCCATTTATAACAACTCGACTTTATTTAGTCTTCTTTTTTATAAAAAAAAGCAATATTAATATAAAATCAAGTAAATCTTTTTTAACACGATAAGCTAATTCTTACGTTTCCACACTAAAGTGAGATATATGACTTTATTATTTGTCCATTTTATGCCCATTGGTGTTCCAAGAGTACCCTTTCGAACCCCCGGGGATAAAGATGCATCTTGGGTTGATATATAGTGCGACTTGTCAGATATAGTAGGTTATATGGGATTTACCCGTTTTCTCCCCCGATCGAGATATCCCCGCTTTCACCCCCAAAAGAGAATGATGAAATCATAAAGATAAAAAAATGGGGAGCGTGAAGTGTAATGAAGTACTATTCTATCGATTTTTTCATTTTTAGATAAAATTTCCAGATTATTACTCGAAATTATGAATAATTTATGGTTGGCTTAATTGGACCAATAAAATCAAGTACCCAGGCTCTGTGTAGAAAAAACCAATTGGTAATATTTCTACGATCACTACTTCTATCATATCTATATATTGTATTTTACAAAAAACATTAATAAATTCAGAAAAGGAAGAAGTTCTAACAAAAATACATAGTTTTGGACTATTTGTTCTATATGTGCAAATCCAAATCGGGCAGATCTTTACTCAGAGTAGAAAAGAAACCTAAAAGAATTGAAAAAGTCCATTCAGAAACAAGAAAATTACATTGTGATTCGGCTTCGATCTCGATGAAAGCAATACATCAATGAGAAGATAGTTCACTAAATTAAGTATATTCTTCTTTTTTTTTAGTTCGAAGAAATCCATTAGAAAAAGAGAAAGATTAAAATCGACACATTGATTCCTTTTTTGCTTATATAATTTTTGATGAACTGTATGCATCAAAAGGTGCATGTACGGCTTTTAAGGAAAAAATGGAATCCTAATCAATCGACTTTATCGAGAAAGATTACTTTTTTTAGGTCAAGATGTTGATAGTGAAATATCGAATCAACTTATTAGTATTATGATATATCTGAGCATAGAGAAAGAGAATAAAGAATTGTCTCTGTTTATAAACTCTCCGGGGGGGTGGGTAATACCTGGAATAGCTATTTATGATACTATGCAATTTGTACAACCAGATGTACAGACAGTATGTCTGGGATTAGCTGCTTCAATGGGATCCTTTCTTTTGGCAGGAGGCACAATTACCAAACGTCTTGCATTTCCTCACGCTTGGCGCCAATGATTCTTTTCTTTGAGAATATATAGAATAGATATCTATCTATATATACTATACCTTCGCCATAAAAACCAAAGTAATAATAGCATGGTATTTTGAATTCCATATGCAATTTTTTTGAATCATTTAATTATATATAGAAAGAGTAGTATGAAAAAGAGGGTATTTTCCATTTTATCTGATCTATAAGAAACCTAGTTTCATTTTAGTAGTGTCGCATACTTTTTTGTTTTTTTTCATACCAGAAAGCTTGTAACAATTTTTATTTGAATCAGAAGAAAACTTAATATATGAAAAAAAAAAGAAACTTTTGGATTGTTGAATACCAAAATGATATAAAAAACAACGGAACCATCGTAGTATTTAAAAATAGATTCAAAAAGAAAGTTGGTTATTCTATTGTTTATTATTTAAGGATCCGGATCCAAAAGACCTAGTAGATTTTGTACTTCTTTTTTCTTTGATAGAAAAAAAGAAATTTGTAAATGTAGAAACAAAATTCATCGAAGAAAATACTCTACTCTATCCATAGAGGAAAAAATGAATTGCATAAGTACAAAAGCCGTATGCATCAATACGCAGAAAATGCTTGTACGGTTATTGAATATACTTTTTGCCCTTTATCTTATTTGTCTTTGTCCCTTTTCTGTTACCTTTATTTTGGGAATAAAGACAATCTTTAGCAATCTACCAATATAGTAAAAAGAATTCTAAAAAGATTTATCAAGATAAGGGAAATACTACTTAAGTGATATAATCAGGGTAATGATCCACCAACCTGCTAGTTCTTTTTATGAGGCACAAGCGGGAGAATTTGTCCTGGAAGCGGAAGAGCTACTGAAAATGCGTGAAACTATCACAAGGGTTTATGTACAAAGAACGGGCAAACCTTTATGGGTTATATCGGAAGACATGGAAAGGGATGTTTTTATGTCAGCAGCAGAAGCCCAAGCTCATGGAATTGTAGATCTTGTAGCAGTTGAATAAAAAATTGGTGGCAAAGGTTATTCTAATTAAATACAAGATTGGAAATTTAATTTTTTACTCTATCTTACTTTACATTTTAAAATAAAATCTCTAAGAGTTAATCTATTAATATAGTATATATAATTAATATAGGCTATAAATAAGGAATATAGAATATAAGTAATTCACGGTTAGGATAGATCTAAACCTGCTCATTATACAAAAATATAGATATATATAGTACGACTTACCATGCCAACTATGAAACAACTTATTAGAAACACAAGACAGCCAATCCGAAACGTCACAAAATCCCCAGCTCTTCGGGGATGCCCTCAACGTCGAGGAACGTGTACCAGGGTGTATGTGCGACTCGTTCAGCTTAAATACTAAGAAAAAACAAATTAAAATTTTTCAGTATTGGTAATCAGTTAAGATAGTGTGAATGCAAAAACTACATTCACACTATCTTAACTTAATATATAATTCTTTTCTATATAATTATATAATTCTTTACATTCTTCTATCTTGTATAAAATTTATGGTTTCGATTGGTGCAAAACCAATAATACACATTTGCAATTTCATATGAGAAGGACTTTCCCATCGGTAACAAAAAAAAGTTACCCGTTAAGCGGAGAAAATACTATTTCAATTAAAAATAAAGTATGTCCTTAATGAATGTATTTTGATGGATTTTGTAAGAATGGAATAAGAGGGTCAGCTACCCAGCAAATTTTCATAATTAAATACCGTTACTATAGAATTAGATTTGGTTGTGAAAAAACCTACTTACTCAATATTGCATGGGTAGAGCCACAGAGTGTGAACTGTACAAGTTAACAATAACATTCATTAAATGAATCAAAAATGAAAATAAAAAGGCTCCGGTGTATAGAGAGGACCTGGTCATTTCTAAAAAAAATCATAGAAACGAAGGAACCCACCAATTCATTATAAAAATATGTGTCCTATTTCATTTACTATTTTTATTTTATTTGATATCTAGTATCTATACAATTTCTGATTTTGAGGTTAAATGTTTAATATAAAAAATCGTGGTTGGGGCGGTTATAGTAGCAAGAGCCGTTGGAATTTTTTTTTATACATCGGAAGAATCCATTTTTGTTATTAATAGACTAGGAAGAAAAAAAGAATAACTGAAAAATGAAAAAGTTATTCCTGAAAATATCATTTATTAAATGACCAGAATTAAACGAGGATATATAGCTCACAAACGGAGGACAAAAATTCGTTTATTCGTATCAAGTTTTCGCGGAGCTCATTCAAGACTTACCCGAACTATTACTCAACAGAAATTGAAAGCTTTAGTTTCGGCTCATCGGGATAGAGATAGGAAAAAAAGAGATTTTCGTGGTTTATGGATTAGTCGAATAAATGCAGTAATTCGCGAGAATCAAAAAGTATCTTATATTTATAATAATTTAATGAATAGTCTATACACCAAGCAATTGCTTCTTAATCGTAAAATAGTTGCACAAATTGCTATATTAAAAGAGAATTGTCTTTTTATGATTGCCGATAATATCATAAAAACTTAAAACCCCTTATTTACTGCAGGAAGGTATAGACTAGAAATTTGTTTATTTTGATAGCTTTATCATACGATAAAGCTATCAAAATAAACAACCATGCTTAAAAAATTATTCTTCGTTACCTATTATCTTTTTTATTCCAACAAAAAAATCAAATGGAATTATCCTAATTTTGAACAAAACATCAATCCATGTTTAATTCGAATCTAAATTCAAATTGGATTTCGAATTTTTAATTTCTATTTTTTTTTCTTAAAGGAGTAATTTTAGCAGTCGACTCGCTTTTTTCAAATTGTTTTTCGTTATTAAGAAAAGGTAACGAAGATAAAATACGAGCTTGTTTTATAGCAACAGTAATTAATCGTTGTTGTTTTAAGGTCAATCTATTTACACGTCTAGATAATATTTTTCCTTGTTCACTAATAAATCGACAAATTAAACCCATGTTTTTATAATCAATTCGGTCCCCCGATTGAATCGGGGGCAAACGTCTACGAAAAGATCGCTTGGATTTAATAAAGAGTCGCTTAGGTTTTTCCATAGTTTATTTATTCCTATTCCAAAAATAACATTGATTTAAATAAATATAATTATAATAAAGGATTTGTATTTTTTTTCTTCTTTAGCATATGTTGTTATATAACGACGGGGACATCATTTTCTCAATTCCAATCGACTAGGCGTATTGTGTCGATTCTTGTTAGTAATCTATCTAGAAATACCGCTTTATTCCTTATTTAGACTCTTTTTATCACAACCAGTACCTTCCAAAAGAACACTTACTCGGATATCTTTACCCTTGGACATGACCCTCCTTTGGGTTTTTAATTCACTTATAACTCTTTTCGGATTCGAATCTAAGAATCTAAGAAAAAGATGAAAACAACTAAGATAAGATAAAAAAGAAGAATTCGAAAAATTATGAAAGATTTCGTTCCAATTTAATTGAATCTAGTACAAAAAGAATACAAGGATCTGTAACTATATTTCGTTTCAAATTGCCAGTATTTTCGTTTTTTTAAAGTATTTTTTATGATATTGTTGCCCCAACCTATGGATTTCTGCTTTCACTTTCTTTTTCATAGGAATTGAATTAATAATTCAATTCCATTGAAGCCTGGACCAGATCCCGATCCCGAGTGTCACTCCGAATTTCAATGAGGCCAATTTAATCTTTCGTCTTTATCTTTCCTAAAAAAAAAAAAAAGAAGAGTAGGTTAATTACACATATTTAATATATAATTGGACCTTTCATCTTCTTCACCCCTTCCCGTGTCAATAACTAAAATTAAAAAAAGGGGAATATCAATGCATCTGGAAAAAAAACGATTGATCTCTATCAATAGACCCGCCAAAGCCCCGAACCATAAAGTACTTACTACTGGTGCCACGGAAAGATATGTTTTTAGATCTCGCATTTCAAATCCTCCTTTCTTTTTATTATTTAAGTATTTTTTCTCTGTTGATATATATCAACAGAGAAAAATGTGGAAAACAAGACAAAGATTCTTTACAATAACACTATAAACAAATGGAAAAGGGATGTAGCGCAGCTTGGTAGCGCGTTTGTTTTGGGTACAAAATGTCACGGGTTCAAATCCTGTCATCCCTATCCCTAACAATTACTTATTCTATGATATTCCGTATTCTATAATATTCCATATTCTATGAGATGAGCAATAAACCGGGAACCTGTGAAGACGAATTCCAATTGAACATACATACTGAATATCTATATGCAAAATGGATTTGGATCATATAATTTTATGAAAACAAAACGCTCTTAGTTCAGTTCGGCAGAACGCGGGTCTCCAAAACCCGATGTCGTAGGTTCAAATCCTACAGAGCGTGATTCTAGTATTATTCGCCTGATAATTACACTGAAATAATTGAACATTCAAAAGAAAGTCTGAATTTTATCCTTGTCGATTAGGATTAAACTAAATAAATAGGGAATCACAAAAAAAGAGACATTAATGAATCAAAGATCCAACTGATCACCTCGTCGGTATTGTAAATATGCAGTTACAAATAATCCAGCCAAAGTAATAGGAATTAAACCTAACACGATTCCAAATAGAAAAACTTCAATCATTTTTATTTGTTCGAAAAGTAAAAAGAAAGGTAATATAATATCTAGCCTTAAACATAAATCTGTATTGATCATAAATCTCAACGATCGAGAATTGTAAATTGACATAGTAAGGAATTCTAGAATGTCTTATACCAAAATTTACTATTCCTCTCAAAATTACAAATCAAATAAGTCGTATTTTACTAAGACCAATAAATAGAGACGAGGTTATAATTAAAACCGATAGTAAAAAACCGAAATAACTAGTGATAGTGGGCATATAGAAACTAAATGAAATATGTTCGTTCTTTTTATACATATGTTTATAAAGCACTTCCCTAAATTTCCATTTTTGAGAGAAAAAAGAAGATAAAAAATCCTACTTGAAAGATACAATTCAAAATTGGCAATTCCTCAATAAATTCAATTATTAGAGACGAAAAAAAAAAAAAGAAATAGAGTAACATAATTTAGAAATAAATTCCTCATCTGTTACATCTACCCATCCTGTGATTTCAAATCAACATACTTCTTAATCAACTCAGGAATTAAGTAAACTGATCTAATGAAAATATTTAGTATTATTCTATAGATATCCAATAGAATTCTGTTTATATTGGAAAAAGAAAAGAAAAATTATGAATATTCAAACAAAGAATAATAACTCTGTTATTTCATTTTATTTCACTTTGAATTAATGTAGAAGAAAATAGAAAAAAAGATCTTCAACAACCACAAAAAATATATTTATTGATTTGGCAATAATTGAATTATTAAAATAGAAAATCTACTTTATGAATTATCTACTTTATTAATTATTAGAAACCCTTTTCTCATATTCCGATTTTAATGGATCTTTAGTTTCTAATCCAAAACTAATAATTTGAAATGTTAAGAACCTTCCTTTTATACTATTACTCTAAAAATTTAATATAAAAAAAATTTTTATATACCCAAACTTTGCAAAATTTTCTATCGGATTTTTGACTACATAGAGACAATCAATGAAAAAAGAAGAAAAAAATCTAGTACTAAAATTTTACACTGATTGTGAAATTTCATTGCTCTGTTAGAAGAAGGATA
>NW_028196883.1:27500-30000 GCF_037176805.1 Vigna unguiculata
CCAAAAACCTGCCTTCTTCGCAGTTCGGCTAAGTCTCCCTCGTTTCCAACTTTCCTCTAAGTTGCCCTCCTCGCAGTTTGGCCAAGTTCACTCTTTTCCAGCGTCATCCCCCCAAGTTGCCTTGGGCGCAGTTCGGCCTAGTTCACTCTTTTCCAGCATCATCCCCCCAAGTTGTCTTGTTCGCAGTTCGGCCTAGTTCACTCTTTTCCAGCGTCATCCCCCCAAGTTGCCTTGTTCGCAGTTCGGTCTAGTTCACTCTTTTCCAGCATCATCCCCCCAAGTTGCCTTGTTCGCAGTTTGGCCTAGTTCACTCTTTTCCAGTGTCATCCCCCCAAGTTGCCTTGTTCGCAGTTTGGCCTAGTTCACTCTTTTCCAGTGTCATCCCCCCAAGTTGTCGTTGCCAACAACCCAAGAGTCCATAGTATTCGGAGTTCTAGCGGGGCCTCCCCTTGCTTCCAACAACCCAAGAGTCCATAGTATTCGGAGTTCTAGCGGGGCCTCCCCTTGCTTCCAACAACCCAAGAGTCCGTAGTATTCGGAGTTCTAGCGGGACCTCCCCTTGCTTCCAACAACCCAAGAGTCCATAGTATTCGGAGTTCTAGCGGGGCCTCCCCTTGCTTCCAACAACCCAAGAGTCCATAGTATTCGGAGTTCTCGCGTGGCCTCCCATTGTTTCCAACAACCCAAGAGTCGGTCGTATTTGGAGTTTCACATCGCTTCCCAGGAAGCCAACAACCAAAAGGTCGGTCGTATTTGGAGTTCAGTATTCGCTTCAGTCGATTCCAACTTCCCAAAAACCTGCCTTCTTCGCAGTTCGGCTAAGTCTCCCTCGTTTCCAACTTTCCTCTAAGTTGCCCTCCTCGCAGTTTGGCCAAGTTCACTCTTTTCCAGCGTCATCCCCCCAAGTTGCCTTGGGCGCAGTTCGGCCTAGTTCACTCTTTTCCAGCATCATCCCCCCAAGTTGTCTTGTTCGCAGTTCGGCCTAGTTCACTCTTTTCCAGCGTCATCCCCCCAAGTTGCCTTGTTCGCAGTTCGGTCTAGTTCACTCTTTTCCAGCATCATCCCCCCAAGTTGCCTTGTTCGCAGTTTGGCCTAGTTCACTCTTTTCCAGTGTCATCCCCCCAAGTTGCCTTGTTCGCAGTTTGGCCTAGTTCACTCTTTTCCAGTGTCATCCCCCCAAGTTGTCGTTGCCAACAACCCAAGAGTCCATAGTATTCGGAGTTCTAGCGGGGCCTCCCCTTGCTTCCAACAACCCAAGAGTCCATAGTATTCGGAGTTCTAGCGGGGCCTCCCCTTGCTTCCAACAACCCAAGAGTCCGTAGTATTCGGAGTTCTAGCGGGACCTCCCCTTGCTTCCAACAACCCAAGAGTCCATAGTATTCGGAGTTCTAGCGGGGCCTCCCCTTGCTTCCAACAACCCAAGAGTCCGTAGTATTCGGAGTTCTAGCGGGGCCTCCCGTTGCTTCCAACAACCCAAGAGTCCATAGTATTCGGAGTTCTCGCGTGGCCTCCCATTGATTCAAACAACCCAAAAGTCCATCTTCTTCGCAGTTCAACATCGCCTCCCTCGTTTCCAACAGGCCCAAAGGTCGTCTTCTTCGCAGATCCACGAAGAGCTCATCACGATTTGCCACATTCCATTTCCCACGGGTTGTCAACAACACTTTCTCACACTTCCCGCAATCGAGTACGTGCATGACATGCCAAAGCACATCTTATTTGCCTTCCATCGCACTCAAGACGACGGGTTGTGGAAGAACGATATTGCTCACAACAAGTTCAAGGACAACGTCTCAATCAAGGGACACAACCGAATTATGTTAACTGGGTCGCTAAAGTAAACCCGAGTTCATATAATGCACCGCATCCAAAAGAACTAGCCACAACACGTGCATCACTGAGATGTTTCACTAGATGGAACACGTGCGTGACATTAGGATCCTCCAACACCTCTTCGTGATGGAAAGATAGAATTCGAAGCAACCACAGAAGTACCGTCTAGTGGGTAGGCAACACAGGGACTGATCAACCAATATCACCCAAGGCAACGGGTGAAAATGGAAGAGATGCATGCTTGACCGTTCGATACGCAAGGCATGGAGCCAGCCAGCAAGTGCATCTCGATTACAACTCACACACCCTCACGTTCGCAAGACACCACACCACAAGACGGTCCACCCCCCACCTACCATGGGCAAGCAAGCAAATGGAAACATCAAGTGACGCATGGTCAAGCATCGCTAGGCATGAAAATAACTTTCCACAATATCCGAGGGACTAGCTGCCGAGCTAACCAACGATCAGTGACGACCGTGTGTTGGTATTAATAAAGCTCAACAACTATGAAGAGGCTAGTTGTGCCATGATAAACATGCTAACGCACGCACCACGTGAGGGGGGAGGCCTCATCAAGCTCCCTTTAAAACCTGCCAGTGTGGAGCTGGCCGGCTCAAGGAGCACTCCCCCCCTATAAGAGGTTAATATGCAAAAGGCAAAATTG
>NW_028196884.1:0-46337 GCF_037176805.1 Vigna unguiculata
CTGAGTGGGCGCCCTAGTCGACCTCTTCTCTTTATCCATTCCACTTTCTGTAAACCCCTGACTCTGTGTCTCGCGCTTTTCAGCCTGAATTCCCATTCCCGTAATTCTTCTATTCTATGAAACTACATACATCAATTAATAAAATAGTATAGTAATAGAATCTAAGATAGAGTCTTACTTACAAGTGGCCCTTTCCGGGGACTCTTGGGTGAGACTGAAAGCAATACGGATTATACCCTTCCCTTCGTGCCCCTCACCCGAGGTCACCAGTTGTCCATTCAATCCGATCGGGGAATAAGCCAAGACCCTCCTTCCGAGGGTTAGGTTCAAGGGTTGATTCGAAGACGCATCTCCTCTCTTCGGGAAGCTAACAAATAAAGAAAGCTTTTGGCCTCCTTGCCTCTGTATGAGCCTTTTCGCTAATATGCTCGGTAAGGGTTCCTTGCTTGTGGAGTTCCTTCTTGGATTGAGGGAGTACGGAACCAAGCCCCGGTGTTCTCTCCCATTAAGTTAAGCAATTTCTAAATTCATTCAAGGCTTGCTTTTAGAGCAATGAAGCTGAAAGATGAATTGAGAAGATCCAGAGCGAACTAATGAGTTTGAGTTCATGAGGTTTAGAAGCTAAATTGCACGAGCATTAGAGTAGCTAGGATTTGATACGAGTGAGACGAAGACTCGATGGTTCTTACAGACCAATCTCGACAAATAACATAAATTGGACAGTAACGATACGAATTCATTCCATTCGAAATTCTTTGTCTCTCGACTTATAATTTGAAGGTTTTTATTCCATTGTTGAAAATCGAAGTTGTGTAACGCATATAGTTATCGATTGATAAGTGACTTCGTTTCCAAGCTTTTCCGTAAGTAAATCCAGCTCGTCTTTATTCTCTTATTCCATTCATGAGTTGCTAACTGACTATTTATCAATAGTGTGATTTTTCTCAGGTGACTGATCGAGTTGAATCAGAAATTAACAGATAGGGGAATGGCCTGCTCTAGATGCTCTCGAAGCAGTCGTAAGCCTAAGGTAAGGTTTGAAATCCTTAGGTTTAGCCTAGCCCTTTATCGAAGAAAATGGAAAAAAATCCCCGCCGTGAAAGTGGCACGAACCGGGATATCCTATCGGAAAGAGAAAGGCATTAGCCAATCCCAGGAACGGAGCGTAGAAGGTATGAGTTCGACACCCGCTTAGCCCATAGCTTTATGGCTTAGAGAGTCGCTGGCATTGGCTCTTTGCTTTAGGGACAGTCGATCAAGGGGATGACGGAAGATGGCAGAGAATGTAGAAGATAGCCACAGACAAGGGCTTTCGGCAAAGAAGGTGTAGGCGGAATAAGCTGTGATTGGATTGGACCAAATAAATGCCTTTTTTTTACACCATTGCATTGGTCCATGCCTCTCTCATTCTAAAAGTAGCTGTCTCCCATCCCTTCTATGAGCAGGGCTTTGAACCTCGGATGCAACTCATAAACTTTTTTGTTATTCTGTAAAGGAAAGGGGCTGGGAGTCACTACTATTACTACTAAGGGACCAAAAAACCTTTCTCGTCTGTCATGGAGAACCTTCCCGGGCTCTAGCTCTACCATAGACTTAGAATAAGCGGGACTAGAGGACAAAGCATCGAGAAGAAAAGCCTTCAGAGCCAAGACCTACTCCTAAATCAGCAGAACTACGGATGAAGCAAGAACTCTCATCCTACAGACATCAAAGAAATCGCTGTCTAAAGCCAATGATTAGCGAGCAAGCAAGCCAAGCCGCAAGGAAAGGGTCACCGAAGTAGGGGACCGCAGCTAGCGAAGTGAACCGTTAGAAACCGGGGTATAAATAACAACAAGTCAGGCATGAAAGCCAAGTGAAGTGACCAGAGGGTTAGGGTGCGGCGCCAATTCTTAATTGTGGTGTGAGGCAGTCACTTCGTCACGACGAACAAAACCAATGGCAGTAAAAGCAGATGTCTGGTCTCGGTTAAGCCCCAACGCTACATGGTTATGTAGCTCTTATTGGATTAAAACCCATGATACAAGAAGGTTGTATATAGATCTAGCAAATCCGTGTCTTAAGCCCACCCAGAAGGCTAGTTGGTAGAGCGATCAGTTTATCTGAATAAAGGTAGGTTTTCGAATCCCATTTCCTCCGGCACGGAAGTGGAACGGGCGGGCGAAATTACGTGAGAGAGAGAACCTCTTGGTGTGTGTTGGTGGAGTCCCCCGGAGGACAGAAAAGCACTACCTACTTAGTGAGCGGAGAGCCCGTTGCGCGTTGTTTTGACCGGCCTATCTTCTTTTGATAAGCAAGCTCCCTCCGGCAGTCCCTGGGCGGCTCTCGGTTCTTGAGCATGTTGGGAGAGGAGATTAGGCGGCAGTTGAAAGAGCTGCTCGAAAGCTTGACGAACGAAAAAAGCCCTTTCTTTTCAGTTATTAGTCAAGGGCTTTTCCCTGACTAGTCAAGTGGTAAGTAAGGTAGGGCGCTATTCGATGAAGAAAACATAATTTAGGAAAGTGGTTCAGGTAGCTCAGCTGGTTAGAGCAAAGGACTGAAAATCCTTGTGTCAGTGGTTCGAATCCACTTCTAAGCGGGCTTTGGGTCCAAAGGACAGGTAGCCGGGAGCGAGCCGGATTTTTTTTAATTCAAGTGAAAGAGGAAGCAAAAAAAAATGTGAGCGCTCCTGCACTATACGGCTTTTTGGCGTCGCCCTATCTTGCTGGAGGCAGATTTTCTAAAAAAAGCGGTTGATTACTCGGATTGGTTCTCGCGTCCCTATGCCCAAAAGGATGGGCGAGTTCGGTTCGAGTCTTCATCGATCGGGTGGATCTATATGCTGAGGGGGGTGAGACGAGGTGTAGCGCAGTCTGGTCAGCGCATCTGTTTTGGGTACAGAGGGCCATAGGTTCGAATCCTGTCACCTTGATGTGAAGTGCACAGCCCGGCACAGCCTAAAGAGCACCCGTAGTAAACGCTCTTTTAGAAAGATAAAAAAATAGACCGCCCTTGATCTGATCTGGGCGGGATCTAAAGCAGCATTTCTTCCAAATCGGGGGCAAGCTTGAGATAGATTTTATAATATGCTTAACACAACACATGCAATTCGAACGAAGTTTTCTCGGAATGAAAGTCACTCCGTTGGGTTCAATGCCCGCTAGTCCCATGCATCCTTCCTTTCTGTTGGTCAACAACCAACCACATATCACTCACTACTCCTACATGAAGGGACTCTCTTTCTGTCCGGAGGGAATCATTCTTTCTCAATCAATCATGCCTCAACTGGATAAATTCACTTATTTCACACAATTCTTCTGGTCATGCCTTTTCCTCTTCTTGCTTTCTATTTTCTTCCACTACTTTTTTCCTTCCTTTAGGTATACAAGTGCGTCTCTTTTGCTTCTATCTAACAAGGCCCAAGTTACAGCGGGCTCTTTCTATTATGAAATGGTTCATCTTTTTGTTCACCATAGGAGGACTCACTGGAATAGTCCTGGCAAATTCTGGGCTAGACATTGGTTTGTCGGTCAAGGCGGCTATCCTAACTGCCGATGAGGCTCCTTCTATGTTGATGTATGGGGCTGATGCTGGCTCTGAAACCAGCGTCAACCAAAAGGTCTACCAAACCCCCTTTCCCGCCCGGGGCCCGTCGCTCCGACCCCCACTCCTCCGGCGAAGGACTCGGTTGTGGAAAATCTTTTCCAAGACCAAATCGAAGATTTATGCAATAACTGCATGAATCAACTCGTCTCCTGGGGGTTACCCACTTGTTTCCGGTGTCTTTTTTGCTCATGCCCCTTTAGTGGGTGTTGCCAATAAGAGAGAAAGAACGCCCAAATGCGATTGAGGGGCAGCTGACCGAAAGGAAAGCTTTCTGGCAGGCTTTTGTTTTGGCTTGAGAGGGTCCAAAGTAGCGGAGTGAAAGGAAGGCCTTTCTCATAGCGAGTAACCTTGACTTTGGTTGCTTCTGTGAGAAAGGGGTGGGGAGAGGTGAGGAGGGCCCCATCGCTTGAATCCCGCTTTTTCTTTCTGAGTGCCACCTGGAAAGCGGGGTGCCGCCATATTGAAAGATTTTGAGGGACCGACACCGGACGGGCATACCTCTAATCGTTGGTTGGATCCGGTAAACAGGGTAGCTCCAGGTACGCTTGGGGCTGGATTGAATCCTAAACATATTATTAAAGAGATATATGCGTCAACCAACTAAGACAGATTGAAGTCAGTTACAGGTTGGAAGTGGGACATCCTTTACGCTCAAGAAAAGGAGAACGATCCTTTGGTCCAGCCCAGCCTACAGAAGCCTTCAACTAACTAAAGCAAGAGACAGCTAGCCTAACAATGAAATTACTGCTCCTAGACATTAATATAATAGACAAAGGAGAGAGCTATAGACAGAGAAGTCTAGAATGCTCTTGTTTCATAATCCAAAACTCTCATATCTCCAGCCCATAGATAAGGACAGGGACTTAGCTTAGGACTGCAGGAAAGAGGATAGCCACTAGGCCGGCTACTATATATAAATAGAATCTAAAAGCACTAAAAATATATGGGAAAGCATCTTCTATAGGATAAAGAAATCCATATTGGCTTACAGGGCTTATCCCTACTCTTATGCTTGACTAGCCATTTTGCAAGTTTAACTTGCAAAAAAAGAACCGGGGACACGTATCGCTCAAATCATTGGCCGGGGGGAAAGGCTACACCTAAGACCGGGCAAGATGCCTAATATTTACAACGCTCTGGTAGTTCAAGGTAGAGACTACCGGTCAATAAATGAATGTGACTTGTGAAGTACAGCAATTCTTATATTAGGAAATAATCGAGTTAGAGCTGTAGCTATGAGTGCTACAGATGGTCTAATGAGAGGAATGGAAGTGGTTGACACGGGAGCTCCTCTAAGTCTTCCAGTCGGCAGGGCTACTCTAGGACGAATTTTCAACGTGCTTGGCGAACCTGTTGATGATTTAGGCCCTGTAGATACTCGCACAACATCCCCCATTCATAGATCTGCGCCCGCCTTTATACAGTTAGATACAAAATTTTATATTTTTGAAACAGGAATAAAAGTAGTAGATCTTTTAGCCCCCTATCGCCGTGGAGGAAAAATCGGACTATTCGGCGGAGTGGGGGAGCGTACTCGTGAAGGAAATGATCTTTACAAGGAAATGAAAGAATCTGGAGTAATTAAAAAAACATTGCAGAATCAAAAGTGGCTCTAGTCTATGGTCAGATGAAGGAAACTCTGTATCTGTAGATCATGTAATTCCTGCGCCTACTAAAGCACCAAGGATCATATGAGTATATAAGAATAGAACAGAATGGTTGAGATTCAAGGAAAATTGTACATTGATCTCAACTGTGTATAAACAGTATATATATATAGTATATGATACAACATGTTAGGCAATTTCAAACAAAAAAGAAAAGATTACAACCATATCTCTAGAGTCCTAAGTTACAGGAGAGTCTTTCTCTCTGTTAGTTGGTTATCTAGCCAAGATTTGTGGAGGTGGAGATAAAAACTATCTCTTGAGAGAGGATTTTGCTGGTGATGAAAACCTTGGACCCTTATCACTTATACGCCCCCGCAAGATGGTGCTCTCATTGGAGACACCAATCTTGGACCGTAAGATTGAGAACCGTTGCTGGGATAATGATTTCGTGAGAGCATCAGCGAGTTGATCCTTGGTTTGGTTGAGACACGAGACACTTGAAGCAAGCATTTAGATACTTTATCACGCACAAAATGATAATCAATGGCAATGTGCTTCATGCGAGAATGGAAAACAGGATTGGCACACAATCTCTAGGATAGGTTCCTAAACGTGCTATATCTAGGGACAGGACAAGGGTCTTAGCGAAAGAGGTAGGGCGAAAAGCGACCAACCGAAATAAAGGGGCTATGTGCACTTAACGTGATCGATGGATCTGTCAAAGCTTTCTTTTATTACGCGTGTACCTATCTCCAACTCCGATAGGGTCAATATATTTAGGATAGTTTGACATAACCAGGCATTCATTCCTTAGTCACGAGTGAGCAGCTGCTTCTCCTAAAGACTGGGCTCCCAAGGCATAAGAAAAAGAGAAAGCGGATTAGGAAAGATTCCAAAGATTGCTTTACTCATAGACAGGGTTCAGGTTAAGTACGCTTAAAATAAAAAGGATAAAATAAATTCATTCTAAAAACGGAGGGAGGTGGGAAAGGTCCCGAATCGAATCCCAAGAGACTCAGTTAGAGCAATTACCAAATCCAGCAGAATTCATCCCTACTGTTCTCCTTCACTAACTGATAAAATGTTCGTTACGCAGTACAGCTAGTTACCTCAGTGACTCATCAGTTACTCAGTTACAGTCAATGTGAACTTAGTTTCCCCGACTCTCACTGCTGCTACAGCATCCGTCACTCTCACTCTGAATCTGGGACTATTCAATGATACAGTCTCAAAGAAGGATTTTCACTGCAGCAGATACTTGAATTGGCTTTCGATCTAAAGACTTGACTTTCACTTTCGACCAGCTTCTATTTGCTAAAGCTTCACTTGCTCAAATTCGGTCAGACTCTTGTAAGCAGCTTTTTTTTGTGCAAGCTCAGGCCAAAGAATTCACCCAGCAAAGTCCAAGATATCTTTCCTTCCCATAATCTCCCTTGGGAAATATCAGCATCTATTAGTTCAGATTGTGGTTTTTCTAAGGTGACTGATCTTGGAAGATCTTTTTTGGTGCCTATTTTTCGGCAGACGCAGTAATCTTTATGCTTCTATTTTAAGTAGAGTCTAGACTAAGTTAGCGAGATGGAAGGCAGGGCTACGTTGATTCAGTCTGTGACTCAGTCAATCCCAGTATACACGATGCATACTACTTATCTACCCACAAGAGTCTGTAATTCTTTTTATCAACTAAATAGGGACTTCTTGTGGTTGTTGTGTTGGAACCGGCTGCTTACCAATGCCAATGAGCAGCGTTTCAGGAGGCATTTGTGTCAGATTGGTACTTTTTCCCGATGTAATCAATCTCTTGAAAGATTGGAGCATGTATTCAAGCAGTGTCCTCGAGCTCATCAGGTCTAGTTGGGTTTGTATTCCAAGGAAAGTTAGTTGGGCCATGCTGCTAGCTCGTTCATGGATTGGATTCGTTTGGGGTGTTTAAATACTTTTTGTCATATTATAGGGGCAGTGCTATGTAAGTAGAGTGGCATGTTAGTTTTGGCTGCTCTCTTTTTATTTCTGTTAGTTATCTTTTCATGTAACCAAAGTCTAATAATAGCCCTAGCGCTAACATACAAAACTGGTCACATAAAAGGGCAAAAGAGACGAAAGCCAAAGCATTGACTGAAGAGGGGGGCAAAGAGAGATTCGCCTTTGACTCCTTCTCTGCCTACTGACTGCTACGATACACTGGAACTGGTAGAAACTGTAGAAACCCCTGTTGTTGAGCGCAGTTGGTGTATTTGGAATCGTACTTTCCGCGTTTATACGCTTGAGTGTTTATACGCGTCAGCATATCAATTTGATAAAGGGCGTGAGCACTCCACTCAAGTATTTGGAAGTGCTCAAGGCCCACTTTTCATTCAAATTCCCCATAGCTAGAACTCACTGTTGGGCGAAGGTCAGGTTTAGCGGAAATAAGGTTAAAAGGTTATTTGACTCTTGTGCTAGAATTGCTTTTTTTGGGGAGAAAAATGAAAATTATCGTAGTGTAGTTACAGTCAACACAGTAGCTTTAACGTGAGCAGCGCTTCGCTCCTTAATAGGATAGGCTATACACCGTGCTGAATGAAAAAGTTTCCCCATTCCCATTTCATTTGTAAGGACAACCCTTACCTCCTCTCTTCCAACTAGAATGCTGTTATTTGAGGCGTTCTGGTTTGTTTTGCTTATGCACACCGGGCTGCTTAGTAGGAGGAATAGGCAAGCGGTGTGCTAGAGTGATGGATATATAATTTTTTTATGAAGCATCAGCTGAACATTGACCCATATGGGTCAATGTTGGATCCAACCGGTCCCACTCGTTATTCACCCAGCGATTGGATTGAGATTTCCTTTTCGGAATCTTCTCCATCTGAATGAAGTTGTCAGAACTGCCACCATCGAGAAGAATGCGCACGGTGGTGCCTGCAATCGACCCAGAAAAGTAGATAGTACATTTGCCATAAGTGCCATGATAAGCTTGTAATGACAAATGATGCAAAGTTGGAGAATCATCCGACGGAAGATCCGGTGGAACAGGTTCGGCGACAACAAAGGAGGAAACATCGCCATCCGGTTCATCCACCTGCAGAATCATGTATAGGCGATTCGGACATGCTTCCACGAGAATTTATCGTCGCAAGTAAAGCACAACCCCTTTTCCCGTCGCAGTTGCATTTCTGCTGCCGACAATTTCTTCACTGGTGGCAGAGGCTTAGTTGGAGGAGACGGAAGGAGAGGCGGCAATGCAGATTTAGTTGACGTAAGTGAAGGAGAAGATGAATTGGACGGAGAGGTCCGCATCGATGAGGAAGGCACCATTGGTTTTTATCGTGCAACCGAACTCTGTAACAGGTAGCGCTCGTCAAATGAACGAGCCAGTGATGCAGCTCGTACCAAGGAAGTAGGAGACTGGGAGATGACATCACGTCGGACCTCAGGTTTAAGACCATCAAGAAAGAGGATCAGACCAAGTGCGAGATTGGATCAAAAATTGCGTATGAAAGGTTGTCTATCAGAGACTATCTATCTAGTACGATCGATCAAGTCATTCAGTAAAGTCTCTTCGTGTTGTGTTTCTGGAATTCTATTAGAGCGGGTAGTTGATATCCCAATGCTTTCCTGTTTCCCGTGTGCACCCTTTCCCATGTCTTTCTTGGTTGGTAAACCGGCGCTATCTTGCTGCTGGATGTTTTTGATCAATAGAACAGGAAGAGGAGCAAAATGAGAAATCAAAGAAAGGAAATGATACGAAATCAATTTAGTATTAGTAAACGCTTTCTTCAAGATGGTAATGGTATAGTGGTCCTAATTTCGGGACTTTCCTTCTTGATCTTCATGGCGGTATGCTATTGGATTTCGATGATCCTGGGGGACCACCCTTCCTTCTTTTGGCAGATATTTTGGTCACTAGCAGGGCGATCCCTCTCCCTTCTCTTTGGGAAAATCGGTTTTTCAGGGGGTCTGGCCTTCGCCATTGGTTTGGCGGTCAAGGCTATCCTAACTGCCGATGGGGCTCCTATGGTAATGTATGGGGCTGATGCTGGCTCTGAAGCCAGCGTCAACCAAGAGCTACATCACCCTTCCCGCTCGGGACCCGCCGCTTCCAGTAGTACCGTCGAGCAGCCGGCCCCCATCCAACAACCTCTGAATGATATAAATGAGCTGCAAGAGGGGGAGGCTCCTGGTCAACCCGCCGGGGTCAGGGAACCAGAAGAAGCCCCTACCTTGGAGTTTCTAAAAAACAAAATACAACGCGTTCTGCGAAAAAGCAGAAGACTACGCTCTAACGTTCTGAAAGACATTGAGGATGATCTTCAGCTAGAATCAGCTTCCAACCAGAAACTCCATAAAATAAACGAGATTCTGGATGATATTTTTGCCAGACGAGAAGATCTCATAAATTCCGGGCAAAGCCTAATTACTGAATTAACTTTAACGGGTAACGAGGGGGAAAGAGAACAAAGGGAACAGAGACGGGGGTTAAGTTGAGTTGGTAGGTTGGTTAGGATATGGCTTGCTTGCTTTTTGGGAGGTAGACTTGGGCAGCAAGCTATCTTTTCCCGAAAGCAGAAGCAAAAGTAGCTCGAGCCGAAGGCGCGAGCGAGGCCACCCCTACTGGACTGGGGTGGGGAAGGGAGAGTGGGAAGTGGGCTCCCTTCGCTTTATTTATTCTATTTATTGAGAACATTGGGTCCTAATCGGTCAAACAAACCTATGTGAAGTTATGGAAGATGCTTCTTTTATGATCTATAGACGAGACGTTTTAGCACCTAAAGCGTACGGCACTTCACTCTGAGGAGATAAACGATAAGACTAGATTTGACTTCCTTAATATCCCTCAGGATATAGAGAGGAGGAATTTATGGAAGACATGGTTTGGTCGAGATCGGAAACATTCTTTAGTTTTTTTCTTTGTGAATTCTGGGTTGTACGTCAATCCAGGCTCGGCAGTGAGCCATCACATCACTGTCTAGTCCTATCCAAACATAAGACTATAAGACTAATGACGTCTTAGTACATTAAGCCATGCCATGGGCAGGCTGGTACGTCAGTTTAGGAATCAAGAAAGGCAAGTAACTTCGAAAGCAGCAAAAGGTCCGCTTAGTCTATGATATGACACTCAATGTAGTCACCCCCTTGAGAGCTAGTTCCTTCCCTTACCAGTGCTGCAATCAGGCTTGGCACCTTCCCGTTCTGTCTACTGCCCTTATGAAATTGGCTATTCTGTGAACCTTTATTACAAAACAAAACTTCACATTGGCCAATTTCACACCTTCCGAATGTGACAGCTAAACCAATTCGCTTTCAGGAACAGGATAAAGGATAGGGTCTTTCAGCTAAAGATCAATCTATAAAGCAAAGGGTAAATGTGTTAAGCATATCACAACATATGCCAATAACTTTCTTTCGGGAACATTCGACTCCACTAACAAAAAGCACCCCCAAAAAAGTGACACTCTATAGAGTACTCAAGGTCAATCAATAACGACCGGTGGGATCCCTTCTTCACATTATGTATGGGCTACTTATCTTCTTAGTTCCCATACTATATCTATCTATAGTCAGGCAAAAGTCTTTTGCAGCCGAAGTCGGCTCGAGGAATTTCTTTAACCCGGGAAGTCAAGAATTGAAAGAAATGCCGGTTCAACAAATAAATTCAAGCAATCAAGACCAGCACCGTAATAGTTCTAGGAGATTAATCTTATCTCGACTCTTATAGTTTTCTAGTTCTAGGTAAATTGAAGCCTCGATAAGGAAAACTAGCTCTGGAGCTAAGGCTAAGCTATTACAGAAATAAAGTCCATAATCTCAGAACATAAGTCAAAGCAGTTTGTAAAGAAAAGGGTCGGTGCCATCTCTGCTGCGATAGAGGATGAAGAATAATCCGTAGGCAACTGGTCGTTACTAGAAGATGATAAAGCTGCAGGCTGCTCTTTATTATTAGAAGAGCGAGGTGCAAGTGCTGGCTGCTAGAGGGCTGCGACCCTGATTCCCTTGATACTCTGACTCTCCCTGATGCACGGGAGACGCAGGAAAAACCACTGGTGAAAAAGATCCATAAGATGCTGATCCAATAGGCGCCTACTAAAAAAAGGGGGAGTTGAATAACTCGTGCTCATGGAAGGTAACATGCCGGGACGGCGAAAACGAGATGATCGGTAGAGCACTTCAAACCTTCTGTGAACCTTGCTTCACGGTACACTCTTTCTACCTTTTGCCATCTCAAAAAAACCAATCCGTTTTTCTTCCATAAAAAGAAGACGGGATAGATAAGCTTATGTGATATTTCCCGCCTTCCTTCTAATCATGTTATTACATAATCTTATGTTCCATATTCCATCTTTGGTCGAGTTGATCCTGCACCAAGCCAAGCCCTGGACTAGTTCTCGACAGATAGGATAGCCCGAGGGAGGATGGGAACTCCTCTCTTTGTTCCTTTGCACTTCATCATGCCCCTCCTTCTTTGGTCGGGGGCCCCCTATTAGATTAGATGTAGGGCCCTCTCCCTCTCCCGGTCGGGTCGACACCTTTCAAAGATCTTCCTGGATAGCAGTTAGAGGCCGGGGATAGCAATAGCAGTTCCAGAGGTCTTCAATGAGATCATGGAACACATTCTCTATCGGTCCCCTTGGCCCTGGTACATCTTGTTCGGTAACGAAAGTACCCCGTTTAAGCCAAAAGCAGAGGGCAGAAAAGTTCGTGGATTGATCGGGTTTCGTGTACTTATTTTCTTATCGAGATCGAAAAGAATTTCATAAGAGAAGATGTTGTTAGCAGAGGAAAGGGGAAGAAAGAACAAGAAAGTACCTTTCTTTGGTCCCATCACGGCGAGCGGGCAGCGCTCTTCGGTAGAGCTGAAAACCGATGAAGACAGATCGATATGATATAAAGAAAGGGGCTGGCAAGGCTGGCAGAAGAAGCGGAAAGAAAAGAGATAGATAGAGTGATCCCATCTCGCAAAAGTCGAATTGCGTCATATAAGAATGATCGCTAAACCTTCGTCTGCTCGGGCGAACGATAAAAATAATATCATCATTCCATCTCGGGAGATCCCCTACTGTACTCTTAGCCTTTCTTTGTACCGTACCGGGGAAGCTCGGTATCGATAGAGGCTGTACGAATGAGATGAAACAAAGCGGTGAGATGAAACCTGAGATGGAGATACCCTAGTTCAAAAGCGATTTTTTGCTCTTCTTCCTGTCGTCCCACTCTTTATAGGATTTCCGTTCAATAAAATAGTGACTTCGAACTTCGCTTCGACTTGGTATCTGAGCTATGACTAGCTCTTCTGCCGCTGTCGTGAGTTCGTCCGCCGTCAGCATTGGTTCAGAGCTCTTGGTCCTGGACGAGTTCGACCACGTATACATACCCCCACCAATCCTAGGTAAAATGTCCTGTCCACGTTTCCCAAGGAAGCAGAAGGACAAAAGTTAGAATCTTAATGTTGTACTTTCTCGAGCTTTCCACCGCTCCTGTCCGAGATGGGTCGCTTCGCTTGCAGAGAAGAGAGGAGATTTCTTTTCCTAAAACCTATTATGGGGCACTCCCTACCCCAGAGACTCCTCTTGTTTGTGCTAACTGACCAAAAGGGATATGATGGATCGGCCGGCTTGCTCTTGCTTCTGCAGCTATTGGACCCTTTTATTTTAGGCTAAAACAAAAAAAGAAAGAGCATTACACCCAGACCAGACCAAATTGCTTTGTTTGGTACAACAAAAAGCCTTGCCTTATCATCGGAAGACGGATCCGTGTAAACTGACCCATCGGATATGAGTGAAGCGACCCATCGGACAAAGGAAGAAGGGGCGCGGGGCGAACGATCCCTAATCTTTCTTCTCGATGAGTTCAGTTACCCGCCGAATAGTAGAGTATTGACACCGAACAAGCATCGGAAGGGCCAGATGGATAAGATAAAAAGGGGTGGGTAGAGTCATCTAGCGAATCCTCTTTGTAAGAGGTGTTGCCAGAAGCGTATTCGGGACCCATCATTTTGATGAGTTCACGGATTCCCGTACTCACCCAAGGCACTAGCGCGAGACCACGAACCCTTTTCAAACACGTTTTTTAGGAATCGACATCCCTATCTCTATGTTAGGAGTCTTATCTCCGGCGAATTCGTAAAGCTATTTAGATTGATATCTGCTAATCCTAGTTATTATAAAATTGTCTTTTACCATGAATCAGCTATGACTGACTGGCAACAACAATCTATTTGATTCTAGTCTTTCTAGACTAATAGGTCAACAAATAAATCCTAGTCAGACTGATTTTTCAGCAAATTCCATATTAGATATTAGATTAGACAGCTGCAGAAACGGAATCATCCGTTGCAGCAGTAGACGAAGAAAGGGCAGAAGACGAATCAAAAGAATAGACAAAAGAGCTCTACACTCTCTCTTTGGTCCTTCAGTTCTTCAATCCTAGAATGGAGACTGTCGTTGAATAGATAGCGTCAGAGATTAGAGAAGATGCTCTTTCTTTGTATACGAAATTCAATTGCTTTCTTGAAATCAATAATTGATAGACAGACTAGATAAGGAAGACCCGAACAAGGACCCACTGCTTTAAAGATAGATGGGAGGATAAGGTGCTGCGCCTTAGCTATTCCGTTTTCTTTCTGGCCCCTAAATAAGTGTCACTCGCCCTATCATCAATAAAATAAGGAGAGGGCTGGGCTTGAGACCCTTAAACGATAAGGAAGGTGCTTCTCTTACTTCTTTCGTTAGCGCAACGTGCGGAGCTGCTCGAGCGAAGCGAAGAGGTTACTAGTAGCTGTTACAGTCCTGTCCATGAACTCGAACTCTGAACTCTATTTCACTTCGAAGGCTTTGGCCGGTCCTTGTTTACTATTTATATTATATAACTTCATTTCCAGCAATCAAACCTTTCTTCCAAACTGGAGAGCTATAGCCAAAAAGCCGAGAAACAAGAGATCGGAAGAAGGGGAACAAAATCCTTTTTTGTTTAGCCAATAGGCCCGGCCAGGGAGATCTTTTAATCAGACGTTAGGGTAGGCTAAGACGGGTCTGGTACCTTGAAAGGAAAGAGGGGAATAGCATATTAGACCGAGCCAGAGTCTGCTGTTCCTGTCCGCGATATAGCAGTTCCAACCAAGGGAAGGGAGTGAAGTTACTAGTATTCCACTAGTAACTCTCTCCCAAAGACGTAACTCTAAGACTTTGGCAAGCAGGGGGTGCCCCAACATCCCTATTTATTGGGAAGAGCGTCTCCGCACGTTGCGATATCGATAGAACCGAATCAACAGTGAATGAAAGACCCCATCCACTAAGGCCGACTCGAAAGGGTTCGGAATGGAATGGACTAATAGCTGCTGGACAGGTTGACTTTAGAGGCTCTCAGGTTGGCTGAGACAGGAAAGGCAGTAGCGGGAAAGAAGGGGTGGTATCGGGAGTGGCCCTATCATCCTAATAAGTCAAGGGTTCCCTTTAGAAGTCCTATAAGGATCTGGCACGATAAAATAGAACTAAACTAAAGTGTTCGACAAGCGTGAGTTCCCCGTAAGCCAGTGCTTCTATTCTAGCTCCTCTCCCTGACTGTCTGTTACTGTCGAGCTACTACGCTCCTTCTATTCTAGGTCTAGGGGATTCCCTTTCTTCGGAATCCAGCGCTAACAGGAAAAACGCCCTTTTTTCAGAAACGAAAGGGTGGAAGAGCCAATTCCGAGAGACAAACCACCCTTTTAAGCCCTATTTTTTCTTTCAGGCCTGATGAATAAGACGAGTGATTCCCTTGTCCTTGACAAAAAAAGCACGAGTCTTTCAACTCTTAATAAGTTATTTTTTAAATCTCATTTTCCCTTGGTTCAAATATACCCGTCCTGTGCCAAATCAATCTACTTTAGAGAAATAGCCCGGATCACCAATTGCTTGAGAGGAATCCCACATCCAATAATAAATAGACGGAGACTATATAGACTAGTATAATAAAGAAGTAGAGATCCGTGTTTGCACAGGCTGAACTAATCTCGATTGCACCAGTAAGTAAAGTACCAGCGAACGCCGGGCTCGAACGAAGGTAGGCTCTGCCTCGGCTTATGCCGGTGCAGCTTTTGATGCTTCTTTTGAGCCAACTTTTGAGTCAATTCGAGCCTTGGCCAATCCTCACTCGACAGCCTAAAGGCATGGCCTAAATCGAAAGAAAATGGCGCTATCAAATCCGCATTAGCACAAATCCGATCTTTTTGGACTCGGACAATCGGGGTATCGTTACAGCTAAATCAATCTGATCCCTACCTAGAGGATGAAAAAGCTGTAACTTTATTATATATAGTGATAGTCCAACCAAGGTTTTCTTTCAATGGTATACTTGGCCCAAGAAATGCCTGAACTTCACCAAGTTTCTTCCTTCATCTTACAGCGTACCGATAGAGCGCGATTCCGCTGGGCCACTTCCCTCCGGGCTTTTTCCCTCTGGTTTTTCCCAGCAGGGCTAGTAGCACTACGATCTATCACTATCAACTCAATTCGGTACCTCGTTCGTAACAAGGAAGAAATGGAAGATCTTCTAGTCATATCTTACGCGGTTGTCCGCCCAAGCCAAGCTTTCTCGATCAATAGATATAGCTGTCAAATTCATTTCCCCTCTCCCCGATCCCTGTCTTTCGAATTCTCGTAAATTTTAGCATTTAGGGGCGCTTTTTTTTTCGAAATATCATAAGAGAAGAAAGGTCCACGTTGGGAAGTAGTACGCCTGGTTCACCAGGTTGGTTCTACCACTGCAGGGCCCAATCATGCTAGTTAGGCTATATGCTTAATACATGCAAGTAGAACGAAGTTTTCTTGGGTTTCTCTTTCTTAGTCTTTCTGATAGCTTTGGTCTTTTTCCCATGTCTTTCTTGGTCAACAACCAAGCACATACACATTTCTGACAAGTCTTTCCTAACGAAAGTAAGTAAAGCGGATCACAAAGACTGTTATATTCTATGGAGGAACAAAAAAAAAGCTTTGGTTTTTGGGGGGTCCCATGTCGTAGGGGGATCTGTCCAAATGAGAATTTAGGTCAAGGAGGTGATGGAGGTCAAGGAGATCAAGGAGGTCATGGAGGTCAAGGAGGTACGGTATTACAGCCGCCGAAACTGCAAAGGATGGACACCCCTAGACCCGGGGGAAAAGGAAAAGAAGAAGGAAAAGGGAAAGAAGTTGAGGGAAAAGAAAAAGAAGACAAAGATGAAAAAGATAATGGAGGTCAAGGAGGTACGGGATCACAGCAGCCGAAGCCGAAAAGGCCCGGAACCCCTTACCCCAACAGACCCGGGGGAAAAGGAACAGAAGTTAATAAATTTCAATGGATCGAGCGGGTAAAAACCGTAACCCTTGCTTTTTTTGTTATTGTTATATGGTATTTCGCTATTCAATTCAAATGGTATTTCACTATTCAATTCAAATGGCTATTCCTCACAATTGCTCCTTGTGATGCAGGGGACTCCCTATCAAGCCCTCTTGATCAATTTGAGATAATCCCATTGATGGATATGAAGATAGGTGACTTGTATTTCTCATTCACAAATCCCTCATTGTTTATGCTGCTCACTCTCAGTTTGGTCTTACTGCTGTTTCATTTTGTTACTAAAAATGGAGGAGGAAAGTCAGTACCCAATGCTTGGCAATCCTTGGTAGAGCTTATTTATGATTTCGTGCCGAACCTGGTAAACGAACAAATAGCCGGAAATGTGAAACAAAAGTTTTTCCCTTGCATCTTGGTCACTTTTACTTTTTCGTTATTTTGTAATCCCCAGGGTATGATACCTTATAGCTTCACAGTTACAAGTCATTTTCTCATTACTTTGGGTCTCTCATTTTCTATTTTTATTGGCATTACTATAGTGGGATTTCAAAGAAATGGGCTTCATTTTTTAAGCTTCTCATTACCCGCAGGGGTCCCACTGCCGTTAGCACCTTTTTTAGTACTCCTTGAGCTAATCCCTCATTGTTTTCGCGCATTAAGCTCAGGAATACGTTTATTTGCTAATATGATGGCCGGTCATAGTTCAGTAAAGATTTTAAGTGGGTCCGCTTGGACTATGCTATGTATGAATGATCTTTTCTATTTCATAGGAGATCTTGGTCCTTTATTTATAGTTCTTGCATTAACCGGTCCGGAATTAGGTGTAGCTATATCACAAGCTCATGTTTCTACGATCTCAATCTGTATTTACTTGAATGATGCTACAAATCTCCATCAAACTGGATAGTTATTTATAATTGAACAAAAGCGAGGAGCGAACTGCGCCCCAAACTTCTTTTGTCTCCGCCATCATGATCTGGAATTATGGGCTGTTGGAGGAAGGTGTCCAATTCCGGAGCAATCGACTACAGCAACGATTCGCTCTTATTGGTCAAGTTTTCAGTCTCTATCGAGAGAGAGAGTCAAGGGTAAGATAAGGCAAGTGTAGGATTGTAAAAGCCGTTTCAAGACAGGTCTATCTCTGAAAATGGAGTGCACTGTCGCCGTTGAGCTTTGTGAGAAAGAAGAACCTCCGCCACATCCTGAGAACAATGGATCGACGAAGAAGGTGAAGATAAGAACTGAGGAAGAAGATCCCCCTCCCGTTGTTGAAATTTTTGAGGAAGAAGTGGATAATGGCTCTGAAATGATCAGCGAAGAAGGAAGGGATAAGAAGGATATGGTGCAGGAGGAAGTAATGCCCTCTATCCAGTTCTCCTCTCGCATAGACGACTTGCTCAATCAAAGCATGAGACTTGCTGTTGTTGTAAAGCAGCTTGTAAGATCCATGGGTTATCGAAGGCTTCATGACAAAATAATGAACCTCTGGAAGCGGACTGTACCTCTTCAACTAGCCGATCTTGAAGGTGACTCTTTCATTGTAAAGTTCCAGAATGCCCAAGACTATCAGAATGCTCTGCTTGGAGGACCCTGGTGAATCTTTGGTCACTATTTAAGGGTGCAACCCTGGCAACCTTCCTTCTCGCCGCTCAATCTAAGGATCCATAAAGTCTTTGCGTGGGTCAGACTTCCGGGACTGCCCTAGCGTTATTATCAGTCGAGCGTCTTGAGGGCAATCGCACAGGTTCTTGGCGAGGTTATTAGGATGGATATTGATTAGAAGACGGAAACTGGAGATAGAGGCCGATTTGCTCGTCTAGCGTTCATTATTGATCTCTCTAAACCGCTAGTTTCCAAAATCAAAGTCGATGATCATGCCTTGAGGGTTGAATATGAATGGCTCCCTACTATCTGTTACCACTGTGTGAGATATGGACACCTTCAGGACAACTGCCCTTAGAAGAAAGGCGAGTTGCCGCCGGAGACTGCCCAACCTCAAGCTGCCGGGAATATCGCCGAGGGAGAGAGGTAGGGCCCTTGGATGCAGGTCCGAAGGCGAGCATGGAGATCTGACAGGGCTAGAAAAAAGCTGATCAATGAGAGTCAGCCACCTAGTGAAATTACGGGGTCTAGGTTTGACGTCCTAGCCTCCTCGGAGAACTCACTTCAGACTCTAGGAGAGGGACAAGAAGGAGACTCAAGAGGCGACAGATTAGCTCTGTTATTCCTGGGACTTCAAAAAAAAGCCTCGCCTAGGGATAGGGAGCCAAAAGTAAAAGATGACAAAAGGCAAAAAAGCTGCTCCACCCAGATCAAACCGCCAATCCAGCTCTCCCAAGGCCTCGTCCAGCCAACCCAGGACAGACGCGTCTATCACGAAGAAGGTTTGGCATCTATATGCCCCCTCCAATGCGTACAAGGCTAGGCAGTATCTCGACTGGTAAGGAGAAAGTACGGTACCTCTCCCTCACTCGATCAAGAGAAGCATTCGGCCGTTGTAGTTCAATCGGCTAGGCTTGCTTGAAAATCAAAGCCATTGAGGGACCCGCGAAGAAGAGTGATGCGCAAGCAAAAGAGGATCAGCCAGCTCAGATCCACGTGCTATCTAATTTATCCACGCGGAAAGAGAAGATGCCCCCAAAGCCTCCGGATCAAGGGCTTTCGTCTCCAGGGGTGAAACTACAAAGAAAGGGGCCTCAAAGTGAAGAATGTCCAATTTCAGTCCTTTACCCCGATAGAATCAAAGCCATTAATGAAAATCTCTAGATGAACTTAGCGAGGAAAGGGTCATAACGGACAGAAAAAGAATGAAGAAAGCTCCAAGATGGAGCACTAATCCCCCTCTCTCTCATGAATATGTCTCTCTTGGTCTGGAACTGCCAAGGTGCAGCTTCATTCATTCCTGTCCTTCGTTATGGATTAGTTGATTGATATTGTCCTTCTTCTCGGCCATCTATGGGAGCCCAAAGCCCACTGAAAGGAAATTATTCTGGCAAGACCTTTCAGCCATCATGATGAACATGTCCCTTCCATGGCTCCTAGCTGGAGATGGGAATGCTACTATAACTTATGAGGACAGGAAAGGTGGAGCCCGAGGTACTAGGCCTTCCTCTTCTTCTTTTCAAAACTTCGTGCAGATGAAGGGCTTAATCGATTTTTGCTATGTAGGCACAAATTCTACTTGGAGAAGGGGGACTAGACTGGCAAGGTTGGATAGGGCCTTGGCGAGCGATGAATGGGCCACACTTTTCCCTGATTCGGTCATCCATCATCTACAAAAGCTTAAATTCACCGGTGTAAGCCTATCCACTCTTACTGTGAGGGTTTCCGGTGTGCTAAAATCAATGGCAATGGCGGGCGCTGTGAGGAAGGCCTGGCCCCTTCGGCAACTATTGAATACAATACGGTCTACTGCTATTTCTTTAGGGGAAGGAATTACCGGGACGAAGCCAATCACACATTTCTACTTTCGACCAGGTTTTTATATCCACATCTGAGGAAGAGCAGGGATAATCGTAGACTAAGAAGAGAGGACGTAAACACATTCATTGAATTGGACAGCTTTGTTAGCAAGAAGCGGTTAGCGGAACTCAGTTCCACGAGCTACTTCTTTGAAGTCTTTTTCTGGGACTAGAGGCCTTTGGGATTGATGCCGAGACTAGATTCGAAACTAGAGATTGCTCTTCTTCTTATTCACACTGAAAGTGCGCAATAAGGAATGGCGGGATGGATTACTTGTCTATAAAGGCTGGGCATCTCAGGGAAATGTTAACCACATAGGGATGCCTTCAGTCTCTTTCCGGACCTACTCATCGAAAGATGCCCAAGCTCTTTGATAGAAGAAGCTTCAAATGCGCAGTTAGGACAAAAAAAAAGGCTGTTTGCAATAAGTAGCTGCGAGAATGCCCTCAGTCTATATATATAGGCTGTAAGGAAAAAGGCAAGTAGGCAAAAAAGATTAAGGACCCTCGACTGCTTGAATAAGCTAATAACAGATCTTTTGCGTCTTTCGAGATGCGAAGAGAAGTAAGAAGATCGGCCTATAAACCTGTCTAGCCAAGATGGGGGAAAGCTCCCACCCAACTAAAGAATATGCACCAGATGAACCAGTAAAAAGGCGCGTAAGCGAATAAAAAAACCTTAGAGGAATTAGATCTGCTCCGCTCTTATCTTTTTCAAAATCGCCGACTACGAAATGATTAGGAAGTTAGCTGGCTGGCTGAGGTAACTCTACTTGCCGAGGAGGAAATGTAAATTATTGCTTCTTCCTTTTGAATACCGGGATTGCTAACTACTGTCCTTCACTCTTATTGCCCTAGAAGCCAGAACTCTTAACGGCGGGAAGCGAAGGAACCGTAGGGCTTAGCTTAGGGCAGGGAGTGAGCCTTGGGTCATAATGAATATAGTAGGGCAGAACCATGGGCGATTGCCGCTGTTAGAGTAACTGCTGCAATTGAATCTGTTGTCGGAAGGGCTACTAGAGAGGAAGACTCCTTTGGCTCTTATCGAAATGAATTGAAGGCTCTTCCCACGTAGCAGTAAGAAGGACGGGAGAAGGAGCAATATACGGGATTGTTGGAATTGGTGTGCTAGCTGCTCTAGAAAAGGGGGAACTTACTTGTGAAGCTGTGAGGAAAGCCCTTGTTGGCTATAGATATGGGTCACTCGCGTTATAAGAAGAAGGAAGGGGATAGTTATAGGACCTGGAACTTATACTGGTAATTGGATTTTCTTTCCTAGGGGCAGGAGCGGTAGTTGAAGGAAGGAATGTTGCTTTGGCTTGATTGCTTTCACCGGCCTTGCCTTTTCTTTTTTGAAAAAAGGTATTATCGCATAAAGGGCTGCTTGGCCTAGAATGAGAGGAGGTAGTGGGAGATAGTGTGTATGTACTTTTCTTCTTCATGTGACAGACATCGCAAAAGTAGTCCGTCGAACTATCGCCGATAGAGGGCATCGTTCAAGTATACGCTTTTTTAACCGGTTTCGCAGTCGACCATTTGATAGCCCGCCCTGTTCTTGAATATACAGAACTAATAGGGCTTTAGCCCTAGATGTCAAGGGCTTTTTGAACCCTTCTAAGCAATTAGAAGAGCGCAGAATTGGACCCCCCTCAAATGGATGGATCTGGGATTGATTGTGGAACCGAGCAGAGAGAACCTGGGACGAGCAGGAAGATACGCTAGGCGGAGTAGTAGCTCTGGAGCAGGTTCTTCGACTGGATCAATGCATGTATGAATCCTAAAAAAATCCCGAAGGTCTAGTCTAGAAAAAAAACCGGGGGTTTTGGTAGGAAAGGCGGTCACAGGAAGAAATGCCCTACCAATGAATAGATTAGTCTACTAACGTCAACAATCTCTTTCTTCATATACGATACCGTCCGGTTTGATATCCGAAACTATAGATATGACACAGGAAAGAGATTCCCATGGTAGGAATAGGACAGTTGCACTAAGGAAGAGAGCTAGGGATTTGATAAAGGTGATAGGACAGGGTTCCAAACCTGCCTGAGTCTCAGTCTCAAATAGGGCGCAATAAAAGGACATTACTATATATATGAACATTTCCTTATCACAAGCGATACCTCAAATTCCAAAAATGCTCCTATAGTCCCGAGCTTGGTAAATAAGGCCGTGGGAAAGAAAAACTTTCTTCCGGCCGCCTTTAAGTGATAGGGGGGAGTCACTCTTGCCTTCTCTCTCTCAGGTGGGTCAGTCTCGCTCTCTCTTGTCGGTAAGTATATCTGTCGTGGTATTGCTGTCGTGCCGTGCCCTTCCAGTAGTCTTTGTAAATGAGTAGTTTTGAGAGGAGAGCGCCAAAACAAAAGGTAAATAAAGACCGTAGCCAAAAGCAAGGGATTCCCGGGGCCCGAACGAGAGCAGAGGCGGCAAGTATTCTCATAAAAGAAAGAAAGGAGAACAGGCAGGGAGGTAAGAACGAGTCAGACTAGGTTATAACAACACAACAGAGGTTAGACAGCTCTGACCTATGGAAGTCGGGTCACCCGTCCCCTTGACACAGACACGAACTAATCCTTCTCTCACAACTTCTGGACAGGATTTCACTCCGATGGCAATAAGCTAATAAGATTTAGTACGTTTAACCTGGAACTAGAAAACCTTACCCGATGACTTTCAGACTTGCTTGACCACTTGAAAACTCTCCTGGGATTCGAACAACTCTTGGCGAGTCTGAACTCGGCGAAGAAGAATCATCGATTGAAGAAGAGATTCTTCACTTAGATAGAGGAAGAGAATAAGGACTAAGCTCTGTAAACAAAAATAAGATGTTGTTTACAGCTCCTGGCAATAAAGAAAAAGACCTGGTTATCTCAAAGGCTATCTCCGGGAAAAGGCTATGGTTCACTCGCGGTCGAAGAAGAACAGGTTGGGAGTGACGGAAGAAAAACTGTAAAAGCCCCGCAGGGAACCCAGTCACCAACAGCTTTTGAGCCGGGCCGATGAAACACTTCGTTTTGAAGCTTCAAGAGAATGCCCGTAGCGGGCGATGCGTTTGCTTCTGATTGCTCGAGTTGGAAGACCTACAAGGAGCTCGGTTGTACCAGAAATAAAGAGGAATCGACCTGTGTCAATGGAAAAAAAATATTTCGTCGGATGAGCCTAATTCCGCTTTAGAAAAAGGTTCACATCCGGTGCGGTGGTTGTTTTTTCATACCTAGTGAGGCCAGGAAAAGAGACTCATAAGCAAAATAGACTCGCATGACTATTCCACTTCCACTCGCTGGCTTGATTTGTTACTTGATCGAGCGATTCTTCGCTTTGATAAGCAATTCAGTGCAACAACAAAAGAAAGGACCCTTACCCCTCTTACTAAGACTACAGAATGTTCTTGTAAATTATGGCCAATACCGGGTATATAAGCAGTCATTTCAAATCCAGAGGTTAAGCGTACTCTGGCAACTTTACGTAAGGCAGAGTTTGGTTTTTTGGGTGTAATAGTGGAAAAGTTGACAGATAAGTAACCCTTACTGCCACTCTACAGAACCGTACATGAGATTTTCACTTCATATGGCTCCTCGTTTCATTCTTTTGAAGTCATTGGATCCGTTTCCTAGTTCGGTTCGAGAATCTCCCCCCTTCTTCTATCCCGTTCCGAAGCGTTCTGCTCATTGAGTTTTGTAAAAGGTTCCGGTCTTTCTTCGGTGAATCTCGAGGTCTTTCTAATGGCTGCGCTCAGCCTAATGTTATCTACGTTGACCCTTCTCAGACTAGTTTACAACTAAGAGGACGGTTTTCAAAGCAAGTGGAAAAACGGCTTGTTACAGTGAATCCGAAAGTAGGCATATCCGCTGTTGCATAGTTATATATTCCTCTAATCGCTAATCACTGCTTGAGTGTGACTATCCCATCCTACATGGGTTTCAGGCTGAAAGAGGGCTTTCTGGCGAAAAGGAGGAAAGCATTGGTTTCTTAGTTCTAACTAGGAATTCAAGATTGAGAATGAATATAAAGTCAGATTACCGCTTTTTCTAGTAAGCAAGCAGCAAGCAAGGCAAAACCTTTCATTCTTCCGTCTTGAAAGCGAGTGAGCAAGCCCGTTTTCAAGCCAGTTTCATTCCATCCTCTTGGGAGTTTCCAACCTAGTCCTAAGGGCAGGGTTTGCGGGTAGGCAACTTTACTGCAAGCTAGAAGCGACAGAGCCGATTCTTAAGTTTAAGTACCCGACCAGTAGTATGACCTAATCGATTTAGTTCACTTCATAAAGATACAGAATGCCTTTCCATTCAGGGTAAGAATATATGACAATTGAACTGAAAACAAAAATCTCAGTCTCAAGGGAAGTTAGTACTTTCATCAGCCGAAGAAGGCTGAATATGATCACTTGATTTAACTCCAGCGAGCCATAGAGCAGCTTTGAGGTTCCCAAGCGGTAAAGACCATACAGGAGTTTAATGCTCACGGAAATTAGTTTTCTTTCCCACTTGCTTTGCGGGAATTGAAAGCCTCTTTGCTATACTAGCCCTTGACCTGTGAGTGAGCCTAGACTCTCTCTATTCGAGTGAGTTCCACTTCTCTTGAAGCGTAATACCCTTACTGCTAGTTTCCTATTCCCGAATCTAAGGGTTAGTTGAACCTTCTTCGGCCTCATTCATCTTAAGCCTCCCCAAGCCCCTAAGTCGAATTCTTGGCATCATAGAGGCATGGTCTAGTTTTGACTACCTCTGGTATTCTATCATTCTTTCCTAAGGAAGCCAGTCAGTGGCAGTCAATCTAGTCTGTGTAGCCAGTAACTTATCTTATCAATTCTTTCAGAAAGAGTATAACTTTCTACTACTAATTCAGAATAGGTAAGAAAGTACTATAGCTTAACTTAAGAGCAAGTTCCAGTTTTTGGGGAAGAGGAGTGAAAGCAACTCGGTAATTGAATTGATAAAGATGTGATGTGGAAGCAGGAATGCCAAAGTTCTTTCCCTATGTTTACCTTGTGTTGTGACTACGGTGGGATGGATTGCTTATGCTGATCGAGTAAGTTATCCCCTCTGCCCTTCCCTTTCTTGTTGGAATAAAGCATCTTTCCACTTTCTGGGCAAGGCTCAATCTGATCAAGCAAGTCTCCGGCGGAGTTGGAACCTCACTGGCTTTCTCCGGCTTTTAAGAATGCCAACTCACTTTGATAGCCGAGAGAAGCCCAGGAAATGGAAGAGTGATCAAAGACCAGGCCCTTCCGGACCAGAAAGACAGGTTCCTCAGATCTTCTCTTTTCAGTAAAATTTAGATAGCCGAGAGAAGCCATCTCTATGGACGAGAGTTTCGGATGCGCTAAGTGACAATGGCTTGGCTATGACCAGATGTTGCAGTCTTGAAGCTAGCGTTATCACCTCTTTACTTCCATTACTGGACGGAATTCGCTAGCGACGATGCAAACCTTATCCCTTTCTTCCAACAAGGCCCTCTTAGATTGGTAGCATTTCATTCCTCCCCAATAAAAAAGAGTCTACAATGAAGGTCAGCTGGCAGGTGTGACCACTTCCCGTGCTCTTACCATATATTTTAGAAGAGAAAGAGACATGGAAGAGAGTTTCACCAGGTCTCCTTTTCTCTGCACTCCTGTTGCTTGCCTTACTCGGGCATTCAGCCTTAGGGCAAGCGGTGTGAACTCTGATCCCGACTCAATGATAGATATCAGGTTAGAACCACCAGTCAGATAAGGGGATAAATCCTCATCAAGCATAACGGCTTTGATCACTAAGATAAGATATGATCTCCTGTTCAGGCTAATCAATCAACTCAATCTTTCACAGCTTCCTCAGTGCGGAATAGAGCAAGCCAAGCCAGTGAATTGATCCTCACTAGGAAGATTGGTAGGACGGGAGGATAGTTGTACTGCTTGCGGGGATACCTCAGCATATAGATTGGATTGTGGAAGGTTGATCTCGAGATTGGCTTTCAAACTATGTTCTAGTTCATACCGTGTAAAAGAACAGGACTTTCCTCATTTCGATTGATGGAATTAGCCATTCTGCTCTATTGGGTTCAAGTCCTTCTGGATTGGGTGAAGATGGAAGAGATTGGTGGGATACCATTGGGTGGAACTCACTCGAAGCAGGAAATCTTAGAAAATAAGCGAGACCTCATCCGAGGAAATAGAGGGTTAGGTTGGAAATGATTCAACTAAAGCTCCCTTTATTAGATCAAGTCACTATCGTATCGGGGCGGATTGCTATCAGGTATAGGATTTCATCCTGCCGCTTTGAAGACCGCACAAACCCTCGCTGAGGGAGACATAGGAAGGAACTTCGGTTTAACGACTTGCCCTTTTCCATTCAAGTCTTCTTTCTATCTAGGCTTCAAGCTCCGTGATTGGATTCATCACTAATCTGTGACGATCACCTCATGAAAGACCTAGCTTCCTTTCATTGCTTGCCCTTGAACTAAGGGATTCCGTGAAATTGGATATTAGTTATGCAACATAACCAGGAGAGACTTTTCCCTAGCAAGCTCCTACAGCAGCTTATCTAACTGGAAGGGTTCTTTCAGATTTACTTCTTCTTGCTTCCCTTCTGCGCTTGCCTCTGCCTTCTTATTCACCAAACCTTCTGATTCTCGTTTCCTCATTATCCCATTCCCTGTAGTAAGAAAGGGGGGAACCTTCTCTCTCAAAGAAGCTAGTCTAGTAAGGAGATACTTCTAAAAGAAAACAAAGAAGCTAGCTATATAAGGAAGCAATCGCGCGCATAGCACTCAAGCAAGGGTGCTGTAGGGAAGAGAGGAGATAGAGCACAGCGCTCAGAAAGAGGCTAAGCTAGGGTTGCTACTGGTTTTGAGGTCATCGATGAACCCAGTTCCCGCTCTACCTTTTCGGCTTAGTCACTCTCTCGTCGTTCCGATTAAAGGATTGAACAAGAAGAGTTGCTACGTGTAACATAAAGATTTGAACCTGGGCTTCCTATAACAAGAGAAGAAGCCATTAGTAGTCCAGGTTAGGCTTTCGGTTTCATACCAATCTCCCAGTAGTGTTAAAACAATAATAGTTGTATGGGCTCAGCCCTAGTTCTTAAGGCGAAGTATCACATGAAAGAGAAAAGTCAACATGAGACTCGAAAGACGCTCGGCGATAAAGAAAAGAAAATGACTCTTTCTTCGGTGGACATGGCGGAGGCTCATGCACTTACACTTAGGAAAAGTTCTGACCTGGCTTTTTACTCTATGAAAGCTGAACTGACTGAATGGGCATTTTATCTGTTATTTCACCTGCTTTCCTATTGGGCCTTGTTACTTATTTTTGATAAGGGGCGAGTACCCCCAAAAAAACACATGATCCCTCTCTGTTTCCTTTTTCTATATATTCTATTTGTGGACCTTTTCCTGTATAACATTAAGATTAAGGTAATCAAATTAGCGGCCATGCTTTCAGGGGCATGCATTATTTTTAGGGTACTACATAAACGCTCAAAAACGGCGTATAGTAGTACCTTCGTTTTCTATTTTTGCTTAAGCCTTTTTTTATTTTATAGGGGCGAGTACTACACGAGCTCGTAAGTCAAGTACTACACGAGCGAAGGAGAGCGACCTCATCTTGCTTGCTTCTGGCGAAGCTTCTAGAAGGCCCACCACTTCATAGGAGCGATAGCGAACGAAGCCGTATAAAGGCAAACAGCCCGTATAGCTCGCAATAGCGAGCCTACTTTTAGCTTTTTTTACCTTAGAAAGTAAATAATATCATAAGTCAGAGTGGTTGCTATTGACTTCTCGAGTATGCAAGGCCTTTTTTTCGTCTTTTTCGGCCTGTTGGTACTTGTCGAATTGAAACTCGATAATCAGAAGATTCGCCAACATTACCTATTTGATTAGTGGATTCGGGGCAACCCCGGGGTAAGTACGTGATTTCAAATTGCATGTTCAATATGATCCTCCTTTTACTGTTAAAGTACCATCTCCGCCTTTGCTATCTATGCTTCCTGGTCGCTAGACTCATTCTTCTACTTTACTTCCAGCTACTCTGCTCTGAGCTTAAGAAAGGTTCCAAAGTCAGTAGCTTTGGTTGCCGCTAAAATAGGATGTGATTTTTGTAGTTGTGAATTCCAGAACTGGTAAATTCCCCTTCTCCTTTCGGGAACTCTCTTCTCTAGGGATTCCTATTCTATTTCTATTGACTCTTCGCCGTCTACAACACAAAAAGTTTTGGTAACTTACTTACAGATTGTATCTTAAATAAAAGAAAGATCAACATACTTGAAGCTAAGACTAAGGAATGGGGGGAACACTACCGATCCCGAGACAGACGACGAAGCTACATCGATTACAAAAAAATCCAGTGGTGGCAGACCCTTTCCCGGCCCCTACAATCAAGCAACCTCACCAATGTGAATGAAAGAAAGGGCACCACATACATCTCGACTAGTTCGTGCCTGCGGAGCGAACAAAAACCTATTATGAATTCAGATTCCGACTCCGAAGTCCGGATATTTGGTTGCTTTGTACTCGACCCATGTGGTTCGGCTTGTTGGGCCACCTCACTTAACCAAACATATCCGAGAAGAAGTTCTACCAGATCTACAGCACTTGCTGCTTCATGCCCGGTTGCATCTTACTCTGCTGGTTCACCTTCGAAACAGGTCTCCGCACCTGAGACACATCCTTCTCCTGTTGCTTATTATTTTTCCTATATTGTGGTGGCTTATTCAGCGAGCTGGAGCTCCTACTGTTCCCGCGCCAGCTTCCACTCTAGCTCCCTTCGGCCTCGAAGATCATCAGGTTCCATCCAACTCACTCTAGTTTCTATGTGAATTGGTTTTGTACTTCTGCATGTTGGGAATAAAAATAGAATAAGATTTTCTACTTGACTTTCTAAGTGATCAACTAGGTTTTTAATCCCTCGCTTACACTCTTTTGGGCGTTCTGTAGGAGGTCGTACATTTCACCAGACTGTGGGACAGACACGTCCAAAAATCCGTTCTCCCCCCTTCTGGTTATAATAGACCCATAACCCCTGCATACCTTTTTTCTACCATAAGGCCTCCCTGGCTTCTTATTTAGGTTCTATCTTTTGTAGATTCAGGTCTGGAAAGTACCTTTGCCCTGCCTTATGCTGTAGCAGCTTATACTGATGCGTTGTATCCTTACTCGGCTCGGGCTCTTTTGATTGATTCCAAAGCCTAGGATCAAGACTTTCGTTCCTGGTTTTGGTCAGAGAGGGCTTTCAACCTAGAATTCCTGGGCAAAGCATTTTCTTTTCCAAAGAGTTTCAAACCGCGCAGATAAAGCATCCGATTCAGCACCCGACGAAGCAGACGCTAGAGCAGCTACTAGAGAATCCGCAGACGCGGAAGTCTCAGCCGAACAAAGGCAGTCGATACCACAGGAGAATCAACCAAATCCATATCATAGGAAAGCAGAAAAAGAAAAGCTCTATCCTCCGCCGATGAATAAGTAACAACAAGGGTTGGCGGTTTTAGAACATATTAAAGAGCAGCCATAGGATGAAGCAGAGTAAGAATAAGAAAAGGAATGTTTAGGCTTTTTTGAACCAATAACAAAGAAAGTGGGTAGCAGGTGTGGTGTAGTAAAAGGGGTTTCGAAGCTTGTGAGGATTCAGCTTCCAATTGAGTCGGTGTGTTAAGTATAGACTTTCCACATACATAAAGAGGGCTTTTTAGCCATTCGACGTTTTGTCTCTTTCCCAATGCTGCCATAAATATAAACAAGCGGCTAAGCCCCTGCTTGATAAACCAAAACAAAAATGCGGGTAGCTCGATCGATCACATGGCTTCGATTGGTTTCGGTCTAATCAATGAATGTATAGGGGTCCACCTAATCTTTCCGCAGGTACGATCTAGACGACCACATTCCTGTTGGGCTAACTCGCCCAATCAATCCAATGGCTTCGCCCGTTCCAGTCCCGTTAGAGAGATCCAAAACTGGATCGGAGCCTATAGATCGATCCCGCGTCTATTCGTTCTCTGACCAGTTCCATATACAGGGACCATGTGCCACCAATAGCAAAACAACTGGCGGCCGAATCCAATGCCAGTCCCAGCAGTGGACTCCATTGACCGAGTATAGGCGCCATTCCGCCCGGATTGGTTGTTGCTGTTGGGAGACTGAGCTTTATTGATATGATGGAAGAACCCCCGACGGCTAGGCATTTTGTCCTCCCCCCTACCGGTGCATCAATCCAGCGCATTTAGACCTGTCCTAGCGGAATGGACAAAACCCTATCTTGGTTGGAGAAAGCAAGTCCAGAGAGTCTGGTATTTTGTTGGTAATTCCACTATCACTTGAAAACTTTAAGAAAAACCTCCCTATGAAAGCCCTGTTGATAGATTCAGGCAAGCAAATATCAGACCTAAACCCGACTAGCTTCAGTTGCCTCCCTCTCTAAGCTAAGAAAGTATGAAACTCGTTCTTTCACTCAGACTTGCTCCTGCAGTGGTAGTCATCGGTGGCATATTGCCGAGAAGCGTCATCCTCGTTGATTGGGATAAGTTCTCGATTGGATCGGATCAGAAATCCATTTTTTTATTCGGTATGGATAAAGATCCAGTCATGAGCGATAGTTACAAGGACAGCTGACTACCGCTAAAAGTCAGGAAAAAAAGGTGGATGAAAGATAAGTGGGACTTTCAAGCAAGGCCGGCATGGGCTACGCGGGCCCCCAAGACCGTCCAATATCTTATATCGATCTTGGTTCCGCGTATCGCGCTTTATCGGGTGAGAGCAAGCAGGCCCAAAAGATGAGAACCTGCCCACAAGATGTAGGTGCCATTTGTGGCAAAAGCGAGGAACGAGTGACCGCAAAACCGCACCCTTGTCTAACGGATTGGGCTAAGAGAGGGGGAAGAGTTAGTCTTTCTGCCATCGATTACAGGCAAAGCACTTTGTGAGCATATATATCTGGTCATCCCTTTCATTTGAATTAGGAATCTCACATCCCGCTTTTTCCGCCTTTCCTGTCTTTGTTAGTCTTTAACCTTCTTTTAAGTCAGCCTAACAATAAGAAAGAGGGGTTTCCCCCTGTCGACTGGCAGGACTGGTTACTTAGAGCATTCCCCTCAGCTAACTTCACTCACTTGAAAGAAAGAGGTATTCCCTATAAAAAAAAGGCATTCATGAGCTTACCTGTAACTGGACTAACCTCGCCTTGCCCTAACTCTGCTCTGGACAGTTTCTTGTTCTCTCTAT
Source organism: Vigna unguiculata (assembly GCF_037176805.1). Taxonomy (NCBI): domain Eukaryota; kingdom Viridiplantae; phylum Streptophyta; class Magnoliopsida; order Fabales; family Fabaceae; genus Vigna; species Vigna unguiculata. Next base: position 31,115 of record NW_028196884.1, read on the forward strand.
TTAAAAAGCGGATTAGCCTTGACTTCTAGGGCTTGAAGCCTTCTCTTCTCGCTCATTCCCGACTAATGGCAACCTTCACTAGTCCGGTATTCTTTTTTTTAACCAACTTCCATTTCAACCCTCATCAAATCCAGATACCAATCCAATGAGTTCGATCCATTAGGTTCTTCGATTTGTTCAGAAAAGAAACGAGAGACAAGAAAACATCTTTGATTACGATTAAAAAGAACAATCTCAAATAGACCAAGATCCAATTTCGGGGAATTTATTGGTGAACATATTCTTATTCTTATTCTTTCTGCCATAATCTCTTCGATCCCTTCATTTATGTGCCAGAATAAAGAGAGATTTGGTAGGAAAGTGTAAGAGACTTTTTTTTATATTAAAATCAAAGGGAGTGGGAAAGCAGCAGTAATTCTTTTGAAAAGCCCGGTTCTCTTTGTCTTCGAGCTTTCATTCCTCAATCCACTGTTTCGTTCCTTCATATACCTCCCCACCAATAGATAGAGACAAATAGGAATAACCGAACCACGTCTACAAAATGCCAGTACCACGCAGCTGCTTCAAAGCCAACGTGATGCTCCTTGGTCAGATGACCAAGATATTGGCGAATACCACATATGATCAAGAAAAGAGTACCTATAATCACATGAAAACCATGAAAGCCAGTTGCTAAGAAAAAGGTAGAACCATAAATACTATCCGAAATAGTGAAGGGTGCTTGATAATATTCCATTCCTTGAAAGCCAGTGAATACTAGAGCCAGTGAAACGGTAGCTACTAAAGCGTAAACTGCTCGTTTTTCCTTCCCCGCGAGTATAGCATGATGAGCCCAAGTTACGGCTGCTCCGGATGAAAGGAGAATAGGGGTATTAAGAAAAGGGATTTCCCAAGGATCTAAAACCCAAATCCCTAAAGGGGGCCAAATACCTCCGATCTCTACCGTAGGTGCCAAAGAAGAATGAGAAGAAGCCCGAAAAAAAGCAAAAAGGAACATAACCTCCGATACGATGAACGGAATAGAACCATATCGAGGTCCTAATTGTACGACTTTGGTATGATGTCCTTCCAACGTGGATTCACGTAGAACATCGCGCCACCATACAAACATGGTATATAGGATAAATATTAGGCCCAAACTGAGAAGTGTTGCACCCCCTTGAAATGAGTGCATGTACATCACACCTCCTACGGTGGTTGCCAAAGCTCCGAGTGAACCCGAAATAGGCCATGGACTTGGATCTACCAAATGATAAGAATGCCTCTGAGATTCAATCATAAACCACTTTGCCTCGGTTGTGTGTAAACCCCCCCCTTCACCCCCACCCCCTCAAGTGGTAAAGAAGGGCTCTTTTGGGTCTTATTCTATTTCTGACAGGACAAATAAATAGGAAGGGATGGTTCTTTCATTGCATTGATAGAAGTCTAACTAGAAAAAGATCTCTCTATTACTTTGAGAAGAGAATCGTTGGTTTGACCGACGAACTACGTGGGAAATATGAGTTGAGAGGATTTGATCTCTCTTCACTGCGCCTACCTATGCCCCACTGGAATCTTCGCTTGGCCGCCTACCAATGATGTCTTTCACTTTCAGACAATTCCTCGCGCATCGAAAAACGGCTAGTAAAGCGACCAGGGACCCACAGCCCACTTCCCTTTACCCCCAACCAACCACGAAAGAGAAAGAAGTCCCTGATGCGGGAAGAGTTACTTGCTTCGTAAGAAGCATTGAAACGGACTACGCAGACTGGAGAGCTTCAGTAGGGCAGACTAAACTAATATATACGACATAACGAGACAGATTCGATCCAGCCAAAAGCCTCCGCTTAATTGACTCTACACTATCGCCCCCAATTCTTTCATTTTCTTGGAGATGAGGACTAAGTGCTAGCGAGTGAATGTGCTTGCTGCAGGTGTAGTACCAGACGCGGAGGGTCTTATTCGTATAAGCTACTTTTTATTAAGCTTAACGCCCTAATCCCTATCTAGTCTTCTAACGTTCCCACCTCTTTATTTTTTTGACTTTATTTAAAAAAAGATAGGAAGAAGAGATGGCATGGATAAGATCTTGATATGGCTGGCTGCGGTGGGTCCCAAATTTGACTTCTTCCACATAAGACTCGTATTTCTTAATAGAAAGAAGTTTCCCATTACGGTAGAACAAAAAGCCCCTAATCTCATCCCGTTTGCTCTTTTGAGAAAGCTCATCCCGGGAATACCCGTCGGAGAGCAGAGCTTTCTCAATGGCCCTTTCTATTTGGACTTGTGCCAAAAGCACTTTGTCTTTCTTCTCTTCCGACAACCCCACAAAATGAAACCCCGCGCGCTCATCTAGTTCGGCGCGACGAGTGTTGTCATCCAGTAAAGTATGGGAAAGGTCAGGGGCGGGGGGCTCTGCAGGGTTAACGGACGACTGTGAGCTGGCGCCCACGTCGTCCATGTCCATACAAGAGGCGAAGGGAATTAACCAAGCAAGGATGGTATCTAAATCAAAATCAGATACCAACGAATACATTCCATTTTTTAACATACAAAGCAAGATAGTCAAAAAGAATCCACGAAAAACGATACGAGAAATTCGAAAGAACTCATATACGGAACGAGGGCGACCCGTGGAAATACATCGGTTTCTTACTCGTGCAAAGGAACTATTTCTTGGCAACTTGGACAACTTATAACGAAGTTTGTCCCGCATATCACTAGGAAGATCGGAATCTTTACAAAAGGCTTTATAAAGCTTTCGTCTCAATTCATATTTAGCCGCGAGCAATCTGCGTTTGTTATCTCGTATATTTCGCTTCTCCGACATCTCTGACTTAGCTTAGTTTCTCCCTCATCTTTTTGCAAAAAGCCGCTCCACGGTGGTAAAGTCTCATCTTGTGTGTTGGCCGAAGTTACAATAGTCACATTGAACCCTCGAATATGTTCGAAGATCTCGAAATGATCTTCCAGTTCCGGGGAGAATTCGCAAAACTCCGTTTCCATCGAGAATTGAATGGAGTTTTCCCGTATTTCGACCGGAGAATCTAACAGAGACATTACTGTCGAGATTCTGACCGAAAAATTAGACATTCCATGCCCTCGGAGAGTGCTTTGTCGTGCTAGGTCACTGACATATCCTTTTTCTTTATTTGACCCCAAGAATGGATTGGATCGAAACGACTTTCCTGTCGAACCCCTTTGTGTCTGTATGAATTTCTGACCGCGCGGAATCTCCATAGCCAATTTTCCATTTTTGATTATGAAATCATAGGGTGCCTTTGGTACTACTCTTATTTCACACGATCCAGGAACTTCCATAACGTTGGCGTGATTCAGTTTGAGCAACGGATCCTGACGTGATACATCTTCGTAATGAAAATGGAGTGGAAACATAGTGATGAGAAATCCAAATTCCCTCCAGACACTCCGAAAAGCCTGTAGCTGATGGAGTAGGACTAGTGTTTTGATTGTTTGTTGTGGTTGGTTGTTGACCAACAGAAGTCAAGAATGGGATGGGAAAAAAGGCGGCACAAAGGAAAGGTATGCAGAAATTCGGAATGAGCCCACCTACGCACTATGAAAAATGTTCTCACTATTGTATCTTGACCTTCGCTGCACACTTTGCCATATATTGATTTGTCCTATTATTGTCTGCGTGCTAGCGGATAGAGAACAACTTGAGGAAAAGTCAAAAGCATTTACCGCGCTCAGCAAGACGAATCTTCTTTCTATACATAATTTTGATAACCAGACGACTTCTCTGCCCTATCGGTCCTCTACCCGCTAAAACCCTCTCTATACCGGTCAACTATCTTCGTTCCTAACTAAACGACGCTTTCCCTCCTTCTTTTTCTCTTGGGCATCTCAATGTTCATGCAATGCATTCTTTTCGATCTTGTACTTGAACCTTCACTTTTTGACACTGAAGACCAAGCCAATCTCGACAAAGTGAAAAGTGGAATCGATTCGATCATGAAAGTCGGATAGCATTTATCGCCGCGTTGATCCGACCTACGTTAACAGCTTTCTTCTCTTATTTTATTGTTAGTTACAGGGGCAGACCACTCACTATAGTGACTTTCTCTTATATATATAATAATAGAAAAAAAGAGACACCAATGATAGATGTAACACTCAGCCAATCTGGAAAGTGGAGTAGAATCAATCAACTGGCATACCTTGAATCTAACCGACAATCCTTTCTTTCTATTCACTCCCAAGGTCGATGGGTCTCATAGCAAACCAGTCATTCATCCCGCTAGTAAGAATCTTGGATCTATCTGGGTTATGGCCTGTCAGGCCTCGTTTTACCCTGTCTCGAATGCGTCTCGGTTCCATCCCATCCACACCACGCCCTTGTTTCTCCCGCTAGAGCTTGCCTAGCTGTCCTCCGCCGACGGAAACCCGTTTAGGCTCGTTTGTTTAGCAGAACAAATAAGACTTTCAACCGAAATCCTTTCTTTCAATTACGTTGATGAGCTGGCTGCTGTGTATTAGTATTTTTTGACATTGTTAGTCGGTACGGAATAGTTGCTGCCAAAAAAAAGGACCTCCATCCTGTAGTTATATTGATATATATTTACGACTTGAAATTGATTGATATTGAATGCTGTTCTTTTTGGTTTTCGCTCTCATCTAATAGATTCGCATGGGACGTAATATCAGAGCGCAACATCTGCTCTTTCTAAGTGGTATTTTTGCGAAAGGGCAATCCCAATGCCCCATAAAAGAGCTTAAGCTTTCGCTGTCGTTACAAACCAGTGGGCGAGATAAGAAACTTACTAGCCATATACACCAAACAAGCTAGCCACAGCAAGACCAACAGCTTTATGCGCAGAGGAAAACCAGTGAAAGCGGAGATATAGGCTATGAAACGAGGTAACGATTGAACAGGAATCTCCAACTCCATAATCATCGAAAAAGGCATTTATTTTAGCAGCCTGTCAAAAGCCTTTCTAAAGCGGTCTCCCGAGAATACGTTCGATTGGGTGCCTTATATATACTTCAATATACTTATTTCTTTTTTGGGGAGAACTGATGGAATCTACTCTCATCAGGGAAGTACTCAGGTTCAAATCCTGGGTGATCTCAATGGTGTGTATTGTCAGTCCCGGTATAGAACTGATCGAGATGTTGAAGTAAACCCTAAGTTGCCCAACGCCTTGCGCGGGGCGTTGTCGGCCGGTTGCCTGTATCAACGTAAGATCCTCCCTACCCGACTGCCCGATAACATCCACGTACTTATACGCAAAGCTGCACTTCCCGCGCTATTCCGTGGTTCAGTAAGAGAAGGCGATCCCTTCTCAATACCTTACCGGGATATTTCCCCTTGAAGTTGAAGAGGATTCATGCCTCGAATGCGCTCTTTTCATAGTAAAAGATATCCACGCACAGAGACTAGGCTACACATGAAAAGGAAAGGGCCACGAGAAGCGAGAAGCTACTCCAACTGGAAATGAATAGACTGGAACTGGATCGCTTGTTGTAGAAGGAATGTCACTGGCTAGAAAGGATAAGGAAGAAACCGCCATCGAATACCTATAACCACTCCGCTTTCAAGCCCCCTTTTTTCACTGACAGGAACTGCATTCGATCGTATGGACGTCTGAACCCTACCTATTGGCGCGTATCGACCTACTAAAGGAATTACAGACAGAAGCAAGGCCTTCGAAATCTAAGGCAGAAGAAAGGGATAGAGATTCATCTGTAACGTATTACCTACTCTCCAACTACAACTCCAACCGCAGGGAATAGCGTAGGATAGAGAAAGACTTCCACTCTATATCCTCTAAAAAATGTAAACCCTGAGAATAGGGCTATCTATTAATAGCTACTTGCCAATTCATTTGAAATGGGCCTTGCCTGAGTGACTCATACCTAAGGCCGAGGAAGGAAAGGCATGAAGTTCTCCCCCTATCGCTATCGCTCTAAGTCTAAAGACCCTATCGGGCGAGCGTCTTCAATCCTCTCACTTCGCTCGAGCGACTACACGTACCTCGAGCATGGAGAGGTCTTGTCTTTCCTGGGGTTACCCCGGATGACACACCTCAATGTACCGTTAGACATCAGACTTATGGCCTATCTATCTAAACTAAAGGGCGCCAATGAGTAGTGGAGTACTTACTGTCGGCACGACCGGTATCGCCGCTGTCTTGTTTATCAATAGGACAGTTGTGGTACCTGAATGCTTGATGGAAAACTCGCCCAGAAATGGGTGGTGGGATCTCCTCCTTTCTATTTACGCTGGGAACTTCAATCAAAGCCTAAGCCGGTCACCGGGTAGTTTAAGAGATAGTTTGATCCCTATTGAATGAAGAAGAAAGAATCGATTCTAAGCACAACAACTGGACACTTGAATTGAAATAGCGTAATAAAAGAGATCAGCATCTTCTTGTCTGTCTCTGCTTTTCTTTTCTATAAGTAGAGGTAGGAAGTTACTTGATCAACCGGTAATCTTTCTCTTTCTTTCCTTCTCCAGCAGCACCTATCGGTACAGCAACTTCGTACCTATCCCTATCGGGGGAGGCTTGAGCTAGAGCAAAGTCTTCTGCTTTACGCCCTAAGCAGACCAAGCTTCCTTAGCGTACTGAGACTACCTATTCATAAGAAGGACAGTCTCAACCCTTGAGTACGAAAGTAGGCTCTTCCTTTATTAGATAACGCTATTATTCCCATCTCGGGAGAAACAGAAAGAAGTACGTTGACGACAACAGATTCTATAGCTGGGGATCTTGCTAACAATGAAACTCCTAACCTTAAATCATATAACAGGGGCTTTCACTCCTTCTGGCCATTGAAAGCATTCCAATTGCAGCTTCTTCTTAGGATTCGTTAAAAGAACATTCCCCTAATCTAATGCCATGGCCTTCGCTCTAGTTATGCTACTAATGCCCGTACTCCAACAGCTAAATCGATGGCATCGCTTATTCCCTCAAGCCTTCCAAGATCGGATTCATCCCTTCCTCTCAGGTTCCTTCACTTAGAGTAGTGAGTCTAGTGAAAGCCGAATCCTAAGAAGAAGGTACGGAAGCTGGGATAACCACTTTATACGATAACGATACCATTCACAGCGGAACAAGAAGAATCACACTCGACTCAACTTGTGAGCTATCGAGTAAGTAGCGGCCTTTAGAGCTGGGATAAGTAGGGTAGCAGCTAAGATTAAGGCCTCTCCTCAACCGAGACATAGAACTCCTAGCTCTGGAGCTGATTGAATTGATTCTTTTAACAGCTACCGAGTCTTCTCCTCGCTCACTGAACTCCCCCCAATCTAGTCTCAGGTCAAGAGATAAGAGCGATGGCATACCTTGAGTCACTCGCTTCCATTGGGCGAACTTTCATCTGTTCTCTTTCAGCATTTATGGTCAAATGAACCACCTTGCTTATCACAGTTAGGTCGATTTTATTTGATCCTCATCTCGTTCAGTTTTGATGGCCGCTAGTTCCTTTATTACGTCGTTCAGTTCAAAGAGTCATTCGGGTATCTGCTTTCAATGTTTGCTAGTAAACAGTGGTTGTCTCCTTGATACCCTCTCGCCCTTACATACAACGTATTTGAGTGCTTTTTAGTAATATGATACGCTGTGAAGTGAAGAGTCGACAACTGCAGATAGGCCTCTCCCCCCAATGCAAGGAAAGGAATGTTCCCTACCTATCCGGCACCTTTTACTGGAAGCTAGTCCTTCCCTGCTCTTGAATAGCGTAGTTGTAAAATCCTCTCCTTTCTTCGTTGCAGAACTCCCTTTCTAGAAGAAAAGAAAGGGTCTACGCTCACTTATTTCTTAATAAATGTATTAGGACCTCTCTTTCATTTCTCAAGGCAGATGATTTGGACGATTCCAATACGTTTATCTCCGAGCTAGTCAGTCTGTTCCTCTCGCTATCGGTCAAGCAACTATGTACCTTTCAGTCGGTAAAGTGGCTTCGCTCTTTCCCCGCGCATTCCCCTAGCAGTGGATTCTCCAACTTTTGCAAGAGTAAGAGTGGAACCACAAGTCGAAGGTTCCAGAACCAATGAAAGAGAAAAACCTAGTTCTCAAAGGCTAGGAACTCCGGATATGAGATTGGACTAGACTGGGCTAAACTTTTTATAGTTCATGAGATCAAGTAGAACCGCTTACTTACTAATTACTTAACACTAAACATCGTCACTCTCGAGCGAAGGTGGTATGGAATTGACGATACTTAATACTTTAACTAAAAACTAAACGAGCGGGATACATATGATACCACACCTAAAGACTCTGGAACGCATTTATGCCGGATCTGATTGAACTTGCAGAGTAATACAAGTTTTTCAGAGAAAGGAAGAGATTCTCTGTGCCATGAAAACAGGCTTTCCCGTAGATAGGTTGTTAATTTACTCTCCCTTCCATCAGTCAGTCCCTATAGAAAAGAGATAGGAAAAGTAATTTAGACACTTCGCGAAGGAGGAGAGGATTGACTTGCTTTTCAGCTGGAATGGTCCTTGGACGCTTCTGGGAATGAAAGGGTATAAACATACGAAGAAGCTGAATCCGCATTAGCAGACACTGGGGAATCCCCAACTAGAGAATGAGCTCTTTCATCCGTCGAAGGAGAAGTCTCATCCGAAGCATTCCGAGATCAAAAGAAAAGAAAGAACTAAACTTGTTCAAGTCAGTCTAGTCAACTCCCCTCACTCTATCGAGTCAGTAATCCATTCCCTTCGAATCTAAGGCTCAATGATGGATCCGGGCGCTTTCCAGAGGCGAAGACTTAAACTGATATCACCTGGCTCCGGGTGGACCATACTCCACCTTTCGTCCAGTGGGTAGCTCCTGCCCCTAGCTCAGACTTCTACTTAAAAAAAAAAGGTGGTTGGACCTATGCCTACTATGTCTGTGAGGAAGTTGGGCTTCTACATCTTGATTAACCGGGTGACTCGTGGGATGAAATAAGAGTTCATTCTGGATAGCATGGCCTGGGCTGGCGATCTGGGATCTATTCTAAGTCTCCTAGTGGTGGGATGGTAAAGGGCAATGTCCGGTTCTGGCCAATAGATGTCTTTGCTCCGTCCCCCTTCTTGTTGGTTGGCACAAGCCCTTGTAGTAGTCAGTCTTTCCTCCCCGACGGTCTACGTATGAAATTTAAACGGGGATCAGAGCAAAAAAGGCCCTTTTCCTTTTCTACTATGCTTTGAGCCGCTTCCAGGAATGGTAAGACTTGCCTTTGCCCTTACTCTATTAATAAGTAAATTCCCTGGTGTTCACTCTAGTTCCTAACTCATTTACGCTGTAGGCATAGAGCTATTGGAATGCTTTCATAGGCTAGGGGGGGGATAACTCTGAATTAAGTAACTAAGCCCCAAGGCTAGCGAAGGGAAAGGAAGTTACATTAGGGCAACAACTCCTGACTCGAGGGTGAGAATAGGAATCGAATAGATTGAATCAGAAATGCACTTAGAGAGAGGCTGAATAACCTGAAGAAGGGCTACCAAACGTTAGCAAGGCAAGGTTCGTTCGGAGCGAAGAAAAGAAGGAAGCAGTCCTTCCGCTGCACGAGCATCGACAAAGAGAGAGTTTAGATCAATTAGCCAATCCAATCACCAGAAAGAGCGAAAGGGAGATGAGAAGGAAAATCAAAGAAATAGAAAAGCACTCAGAATCCCAATCCCAACTGACCCAGATAGCATATAGTGAAGTAGATGCTTCATTCTTTCCAAGAAATATATCCCCAAGAGGTGTATGCATTCAGTAAAGATGAAGTAAGCATGTCCCTTCTTTGGCAAAGGCTACTCGCTCGCGGTAGACTTTGCTAGCTTTATTGCTGGCTCTAAGCCTACCTCCTTTACTACATCCGGATAACCGCCTGCCTGTCTTTACAGAAGAAGCAGTGCAGTAAGCGTCTCCGGACATAGAAAGTAGGCAATCACTTTCACTTCGTTAGCGGTGTAGGTTTCAGTCGTAGTTTCTGGTATCGACACAGACAGTGGGAAATCTCTATACGATTGAAGTCAGTGTGCAAGACAAAGTCTAGTTTTGACTTTGAGTTCCTCTTTGAATAAAATAACATAAAATAAGCATTCCACAGTCGTAGGTACTCAATTCAATTGGATTGAACTGCTTGAGCTGGAGCTTTGGACTCGACGAGGGGGTGCTTGCCCTATTTAGAGTCTCTTCCATTCTCTCTTAACCAGACAGATAGACAAATAGGCAATCCGATTTAGAGATTATGGCTTCCTCACTATCAGCAAGCTCCCACAGGCGATGAATTCCGACTTCTTCGCTTTGTAGCCCGTATAGAGTGAACTATTCCTTCCTTTGAATTGTTTGGGAGTAGCTATATTCATTCAAGCAAGATAGCTGCGGATTCTGTTCATAGAGAGCCCCATTCCTCACTCACAAGCTCTTTCTCAGCCCCAGGTTGAACCTAACGAGTGCATTCAGTTTCATGTCCAAAATAAGTGGAAATTGAAAGGACGTACAATCGGCGAGAAATGAAGTTCCTTTACTTAGGGCTTTAAGCCCTTCTTGCCCTAAGTCTAATCCCTAATCATGCGCAACACATGGACTTTAAGTCCTGCTTTCAGGATTGGATGCTCTTTTGAGACAGCTTTCAATAGAACATAGAGCTCTGCCCTTCTGGCTGTCCTAACGAGTTCACTGCCTTAATCCCTTCAACGGAACAGTTAATCGTAGAGCAGGAGGAATTCTTTCTGTCCGCTAGTCAGGAATGGAATCGGACGCTACGAATACGAATTCTTGAATGGGGGGGATTTTCGATATTAGACAAATAGGGCACTAGAACGCTATTCTTCCTCCTTCCCCGCTTAGGCCTTACTTAGGGGCTTAAGACATTAGTAAGACTTCCGCAAGGTAGCAAAAGAAGGAGCAGCAGTGGAAATCACAGTAGTTGTAGCAAAATCATTGGCACGCTAGGCCCCTTCTCTAATCTAAGAGAAAATAGGGTAGGCGGCAGGCTACTTGAATGGACATCTGAGATGGCATCAAGCCGAGCACTAAACAGATCTGGGCTGCTAGTAAGGAGGGCAGTGAAGCCTTCTAGCATAAGTGATGCCTTCCCAAGGTCTGGTCTCTTCGGGACCCTGAAACTCGAGGGTTGGATAAGCAAACCTGGCCAAAGAATCACTATTTCGATTGAAGCTCTGCCGCGGTGACCCAATTCTCATATACAGATAAGCGATAATGCCCTTTCTTACACGGCTGCGTCCTCACGAATGCCAAACTTCGTAGCTCAGCTCATCTGGGATGACCAAGCTCCAGGGAGGTTTTCTTGATGACATGGCGGGCTCCAAGCTACACCCTTCTCTGCTACCAAATCATAGATCTTCCAGAGAAGACAAAAGCGAATAGACCGTTCCCTCCCCTCCCTGGAGCTATAGCTACCCCTAACCCTTAGCCGGCCGGCTGTTCGAAAGCCAGACTAACAAGTGGAGGAGGGAGTTCCAAAGCAACAGTGACTCATGCAGTAGACAAAGTAATTTCGACTCAAAGATAAAGGAAATCCCATTGAGTAGTTCCCTATTTTTGATATCATAAAAAAAATGAAATCAAAAAGGCTTCTTTTGTCAGTTAGGTTAGGTGCGGAAGCCCAGTATGGGGGTTGTGTACAGTGGATGTTGTGGGTAGGGGGGGTACCATCTTGGTTCAAGTGAATGCATCTGAGTTAGCAAGCAGGTCGGGTACAAGAGAAAAAGAATGTGATCTTCAGGTTCTGAGTGAGCTAGGCAGTCATTCTCCTACTCCTTTCAATGTCTGCTCCTCTTATGGAAAATAGGAAGTCGGACTTAGAATCTGCTTATTCAATCTCTTGTCCAGGGTAAAATATCACTCCACCAGGGCTGTTGGCTTTCGCGAAGCAAGAAGGATTTCTAAATGCGCTACGCTAATCATCACCATTGAGTGCTGGAGCAAGAATTCTATGAAAAGGGGAGTTAGACTTTCTAAAAAGCCACTGAAATCGAGTACATCGAGATCTTCGGATTTTCGGTCTACAGGTCGCGCATCAGTCCCATATGTTCCCATCGATACAAGATTCGGAAATGATTTGTTGCAATCTTTGCTTTGACTGTGGAAGGGGAAGGAGATCATGTCACTTTTTTTTAAGGGGGAAACAAAAAATACCTAGACAGCGAAAGTCAAAGCTAGTTCCTCTTCCAATATACTACCGCTACCTTAATCCTATCAAATCTTTCTCTTTATCCTTTGAATTACTCATATATATCCTATTAATTTCGCACCGGAAACGATTCTAGGAGAAGTTCGAATCCGTTCCGTTCGGATATTGATCGGTCTTGGTTTGACATGGTTTACGCGTTACTGGTTCCCGGAAGAGTTAATATCTCCATTAGCTAAACCCTTTCTTACCCTGTCTTTGGACTCGTATTTTGTTTGTACACAATCAACGGAGGCCTCCCCGACATATGTTGCAACGTCTTCAATAGCATGTTCTTACTTCGTCTTTCCTTAATAAGTCATCAAATTTGGTGCTTTTTGATCCCCAGTTGCTATGGGGAACAAAGGAGGAAATACAATCGATTCCTCTATTTAAGTGGTTCTCGCTTCTCCTTGTTACTGTTCCTAACTCTTCCCCGGGTAGTTCCCAATGTTTGGTACTTTCTATACTTCGTGGGTGCAACATCAACAAATTCGCTCATGATCAAGTTACAACCTAAGATCTATGATCATATTATGCTAACTGTTCGTATTTCGTTCATTCCATCGGTATGCTCTCAGGTACCTGTAATTGTGATCTGTTTGCCAGAACCAAGGGGTCTTTCTGTGGAAACCCTCACGAACAATCGTCGTTTTTTGATGGTTTTTCCGCTCCTCACAGCTGCTCTTTCCACACCTCCGGATATCTGGTGCCAAATCGTCGCCCGTTTCCTTATTTCTTCGATAATAGAGTTGACTATCTTTGTGGCATCGATTGTACAAGTTCGCGAAGAGGCTGGACGAGTAGAATGAGGGAAAGCGGCTCGATTGACAAAAAAGAAGAGTAGCCCCCGCAAAGTAACTATGAATTCCCGAGCAATTCTCAACCAACATATGCGATTCATTCCCGTATTATAGTACAAATAATACTTATCAATCAAGCAGTTAGGAAGTCCTAGACTTTAAGCCAGCCGTCCATGCCTGTGGAAAGTTCCTTGCCTCTTGTGCCGTGCGTGAGCTGTGCCCGCTTTTCCCTTTAAAGGCATCCGGGGAGGACGTCAACCGGCTAGTGCAATAATTCAGGCTCGACTGAGTTGTTTCGCCCGGAACTCCATCCATCCTGGGAAAGTTTACTAAAACAGTAGTTTCGAGCGCTGCTATAAAATAAGTGTCTTTTGTTCCTGGGATGGGAGTCAAGTTGCTAAAGCTTCGATTCTTATTCTTTCCTTTGCCTGATGTGTATCGCCTGTTTTTCTGTGCTGTGTCAGTGTGGTTCATTCGTGAATCATATCCCAATCCTTCTATCAGTTAAAAGATCGAAGCTTGCTTTGAAATCAAAAGGAATCGGGCAATCGAGATGAGTCCTGGTGAACCTCGAGAATTGCATAATAAAGGTATCTTCTTTCCTGCTCTGCGAATAAGCCAGTACGCGAGGACATCCTATCATCCTTGCCTTTCATCCTAGTATGAGTCCTGGCCTAATCAAAGTCAAAAGGACTCTCGTTGATTTTCCTTAAAAAAGCCATCGATCGATTCCACTTATTTCTGCCACTGGCTTGCTCTCTTCGGTCTGCCGTCAGTCTTCGATCGGTCTATCGAGAGTAAAAAAGGTCTATCCTATATAAAATAAACGAATGGCTCTTCCACCCGTCCTTCTAAGGAGCTTCTTGTTTAGCAGTTCTATCACTGGGAACTACATATAGTAAGGCGGCTTCTAGAGGTCCGAAGATCCAATCCAATTCCATTTTGCGCTTAGCACGCGGAGAGAGTTGTTTTGCCGATCCGTCTTTTGTTTGTTTTGAGATCTTTCTTCGTTAGATTAGATCTGGCTTTCAGGATTGGCTAAATGATATACATTCTGGATAGAGATGAATGCTTTGTTTGATCAATTGATGTAGGTTCTGAATCCAAATCAGATCGGTCAAGGCGGGGCATCATGAAGAGAGATTCTATTGTTGGCTACCTATCGCCCCCCGTTTGTTAGGAATCCTCAGTGGCGAGCCCCGACTTGCTTAGCCCTCAGAGGCCAACCCGCTCTCCGGCGAGGATGCCCTACTGAGTCCTTCCTCGTATCTTTCTATCTTGACTAGTTAGTTCAGCTTCTCACTCCGCTCTGCCGTCACTGACTTTCTATCTCTTAGGCCGTGGTCTGTCTTCCCTTTCCATGCTCGTACAACCAAGGGATCCCCGAGGCATCTTTCCCGCTCAGCCCCTTCCTCTTTCGGGCCTATGATTGAGGTGCCTACGAATTTCCCTTCTTCTGCGAGTTGCACAATCACTTCTTTCCCTTTTGCCTCTTTCTTTCGTGAGTCTGATGACACCTTGATGAGGATAATCAAGAGAATAAAAGGGAGATATCAATTGCATTCAAGGTAGCATTCTCGGTCATCATTACGGCTTGGCCGATGTGAATGGAAATGCACTCTCTCATCTTAGGCAAAGGTTATCGAAAAAGAGAACAGAAATTAGAATAAGAGCAAAGAAAGATGTCAGGCCATACTTCTTACTTGACGAGTAGAACTTCTTAGATTAGTTACCCGGGATCTGAAAGAAGCTTAATTTCTTTGCGCACCGAGATCACTGTATTCTTACTGCTAGCAATCAAAGGAAGAATGAAGATCGAGGAACCTTGTCTTCATCCCAGTGCTATTCATCCCGAGATATGCCTTGAGAGGGTGTTGAAAGATGAAGTTTCACTGGTCTGGTCACATACGAGATTTCCTGCTCACTCTTTTCAAACAAAAAGATGATACACTCATACAACGTTTCAGACAAGGACTTAGTCTGAAACAAGGATAGGTTATGGAATAGCCTTTGAGTCGGCTTTATCGTTCTTAAGGACTTTCTGGCCGGTAGGCTTTATAGCGGACCTGCCTTGCTGACAGCTAGGATATTACATATATATAGTTGCGTTTGCCTTCACTTAGAAACTCTACGCCCCCTATTAGAGTTAGAGTAAGGCATGCTCTCGAAACTAGATTCACTCGTTCTTGTCTTCAGCGATTCACCTATTCCAGAGCAGTCTGGTGATTAGCCTATCCCGCACTAGCCTGTGCGTATGATGCGCCTACATTGGAAGATGAGATCCTACTTTTGATGATCATCTG
>NW_028196885.1:2500-7500 GCF_037176805.1 Vigna unguiculata
GAAAACAAAAATAAAATTCAATACTTCTTGGTTGTGAATATCTGAATAGGACAAACCGCCCCGTGGATCTCTTTGCTTCGGAACAAAACAATTCGAATTAGGCTCGGTCAACTGGAATGTGTATTATCGATATAGGGGATCTTTCAAGTGAGAAGATCCATCGACCTGAGACGAAGAGAAAGAAAGGTCTATCTATTTTTTTTTTAGTTATTCAGTTAAACCAATGATTCGTTATTGGAGCAGCTAGCAACAACTATCTCATCTGGGAAAAGCCATCTTTTTCTCAACAATGTCTTTGTCATTTGATCCAATAGCGCTTCGTTAGATAGGAACAGATTTGATAAATATTGATAACTCTCAGATAGAGTATTAGAAGGGAAAAATCCTTTAGATGATGAACTATTGATTCTAAGCCATCTCTGGCAATGAATCAACAATTCAAAATGCTTTTCTTGCGTATTCTTGATAAACCAGTGTTTATATATAGATGTAGGAAGATTTGTTTGGGAAGTAAGAAGTTCCCTTGACATCTCTTCATCTGTAAAGAATTGTCGATGTGAAAACACAGAGACAAAAGGCTGATCTTTGAATAGGAAAAAGAGTGGATCCACGGGGTCCCAAATGAATTGGCTTATTCGAAAAAAGCCCTGTTCTTTGGAAGATCTATCTCGTGTCTGGTACTGCATGGTTCCACCCTGCAAGAACTCTGAATCATTCTCTTGAAGCTCATCCTCTTCATCATAAATGATCCGCTTGTCCCGAAATGACCTGGCCCAATAGGGAAATCCCAAATTATTGGGCCTTTCAATACAATCAAATAGAAAGCCCCAAGGGCGCCATATTCTAGGAGCCCAAACGATGTGATTGAAAAAATCCTCCTCTATCTGTTGCGGGTCGAGGACTCCTCCCCCTTCTTCAAACTCCGATTCATATTTTTCATAGAGAAATCTCTGATCAACGATAGAATAAGATCCATTTTGAATCCTATTTAAGGGATTCCTTGGTTCGGACCGAAGAAGCAATGTCACTCGATCCTTATCAAATTGACTGCAATCTTTTTCTGTACGTGAGGATCCCACCAGAGCGCCTTCTACTTCTAATAGGCCATGAACTAGATCATAATTCTTCTCAACGAGTCCATAAGATGTGATCCCATTTTTTTCATCAGGTCCGGGTAGAGACCAAAGGTCTTGAGCGACCGATCCGGCAGAACAACTCAAAAGGTAAAGAAGTATCGTTAATTTCTTCATACTCGTTCCAAGTTCGAAGTACCATTTGTACAAATAAGAATCCCCCCCGTCACATGATTTCTTCTTCATATAGATAGATATAGGATCTATGGAGCAATTACTTAGAAGTACATTTTGTGAAACAGCCCTTCCTATCTGATAGAAAAGGATCCCATGATCCTGAACCGATCTTACCTGAGATCGGAAATCCCAAGTTTGTCTATGAAGAACAGAACTAATTATATTAGTGTCTATGATGGATTTTTTTTGTATAATACTAATCGATAGGGCCTCATTGTTAAGTGCTACAAGATCTCGTACATTTGAACCCATCGTCGTGGACCCGAATCCATTAGTATGGGACATTTTCTTTTCCAAGTGAAATCCCCTAGTATATGAAAGAGTGAAAAAGTGTTTTCGTTGTTGTGGAATAAGAAGCCTTCGTATCTTAATGCATGTATTGAATTTATTCGGAGCTATTAGAGCTGGATCTACTTTTTGGGGAATATGAGTCGAAGCAATAACAAGAATATTTCTAGTGGAACATCTTTCACAATCCCTGGAGAGATAGTTCACTAAAAGACCGAGGGATAAGTAATTCGACTCAGTCACATCCAGATCATGAATGTTAGGAATCCATATTATGCAAGGAGACATTGCTTTTGCTAATTCGAAGTGAAAGGTGATATAAAATCGGTCTATTTCTGGCATCATATCCATAGTTAGCGTATTCATCATAGTTAGAAGCTCCAGCTCCATATCAAGGTCACGGTCGATATCGTCACTATCGTCACTATCATCAATATCGTCACTATCATCAATATCGTCACTATCATCAATATAGTCACTATTATCAATAAGAAAACCCTTAGGCTTGTTATCCAGGAACTTGTTCAGAAATACTGTAATGAAAGGAACATAGGAGTTTGTCGCTAGGTATTTGACCAAATAGGATCGTCCAGTTCCTATAGAACCTATCACTAAAATACCCCTACTAGGGGGAGGTAGGGCTAAGCGGAGCGAAAAGGGTTTTCCATGAGATGGGAAATGCAAACTATTAGCCCCCCACAAGGTGTGTGAATAAGTAATTGTCTGATAATTAGCAAGGAATATACGTCTTTCTACTAAACAGGATGTATTGAATTCATAAATCATTAGATACTTTTTTTGAATGTCAACTAAGTATCGTAAGTAAATTGCTCCCGGTTGTTCACTTATTTGATAACCAGAGTTATTCTTTGATAAAAGATCACTATGAGTAAGACTCAATAGAATTTGATCAATCCTTTTTTCTGTTGTTAAGGTAGAAAACTGAACCAAGAATTCTTTTTCTTTATCATCAATCGAATCAGTGTTCGAGACCCAGGATTCTATTTGATCATCAATCCAATCACCATTCACGTTTTTTATTTTTCTTATCAAGGAATAGATTGCTTTACTTGGATGACTTAGATGTCTCGTATTTCTCGAAAAAGCGATTCGATTGATGGGATTTGGTATAATACTTATGAGATCGATGAGATTCCAATATTTATTCTTAGAACGTATGGATTTGACCCCATAAGCGGGACCACCACCCCATAGCATGTTGCTACCAAAAGCAAAACTCCGTATTTCTTCTAGAGAATCTCCTAATTGTTCCAGAGCAACTAGAAAGATATTCTTTAACCAGAAAGAATTCAGTTCAGATGTAGGATACCTATCCAGAAGTTTTCGCAACTCAATCATGTATGATGGAATCATCAAAGATTTTACCTTTTCGAACTCTGTCTGTAACTCACTATAGACTCGAGAAACAAAGAGAAGATGTGTACGAACGAGATATCCAGCAACAAGGAGAAGGAAAAGGATTGAATAGAAGAACTCCTGAACATTTAGCGATCTCAGATGTGTCGATATCAATAGTAACTCATTATTTCGATGAGTCATTTCTTCGGACAGAAGAAGATTATGGAAACAATTACCCGGAATCTCACTTATCAGATTCCATTGTGGAAGACACAATGGAATCTGACGAATTCGCCATAATATATCTGACCCATGCATAATATCATGAAAAATGGATACAAATTTTTGGCTGCTACTTAGTATCGGCAATAGGTCTGAAAAAGTATCTAAAAATATGAAATTTAGATATTTGTACCCCGTCGAGGTAAGGAACCATGGTATATATGTTTGGAATAGATTCCATTTTGAGAGAGTTGAAAAAACACTATCTTGTTGAAAGGTTCTATACATCTGACCTTTCTCAAGGCATTTTTGTAGACAAGAACTCCGTTTTTTCCTTTTTTCGGATGGTAAATATTTCTCAGAACATGGAGTGTGAATCCAACCCATGTTTGAATTGAAATTGAGATACTGATACAAGTTCTTCCCTTCTGAATCAGGTATATTCATATCTGAAAGAGGTTGACAATAAGTTTTTTCAAAATGGACTATTTGTCCCTCTGTTAGAGGTGTTCCAGAAATGTCTGCGATCGAGTAAATAGCTCCACGAACGAATGGATCGTATCGAATTGGAAAATGGAAAGATTTGTAGAAGTTATACCCTTCGTCGCCACTTTGCGGAAAATCGTTAGGTATCAATATGTTAGATACCTGTAACTCGATTGGTGAAATAGTATCTCTCTTCAAAAAAGCATGTTTTTTTTGACCATCGCAAAAAGAAAAGATTTTGTTGCGAATGAACAAGATTTTGAGGAATTGTCCATACGTAAAATCATAATTATTGATACGGGCCTTTTCCACATAAAAAGGGAATCTTTTGTTACAATAGAAGCAGAAGTGATATTGATTATTCAAGAATCGAAGTCGATTTGCTTTATAAAAATAGTATATCAATGAACTTCTATGAAATGGTTTCACGGGATTCAGCCAATTGTCTGGATCGTGGGATATCATTGAGAAATAGGAATCTGTGTTATCAAAAGATTTCCTGCGATTCTTTCTAGTATGGAATGAGTCAATCATCCACTTTGGTATCTTATTGAACAAAAATGGTGATATTGTTCCTCCATTGATCAAGAATTTCGATTTTTGGGAAGTATCTTGGTCATCCAATAATAAGGGTTTCCTTTTTTTCAAATGAAAGATTTGAAGACCTATTGATTCTAATAACTGATTACAGAGTGGATCATTCGGACCTTTCAATTCATAGATGTGGATCTCGGACCTATGAATGGGGATACCCCCAAAACTCACAAATAAAAAAGAAGGAAGTGAGTTAGACAAAAAGAGAAGAAACTTGGGCAAAAAAAGAAGTAACTTGGACAAAAATAAACAAAGTGACTTAGACAAATCTTTTTTGTCGATAACCTCAGACCAATCAATCGAATATTGATTAATATGTAATCGATCGAACACTACTTGAAAACGGCTATTCTGCTCAGAAATGAAATAGTCCAAATGTTCCTGGAAATTCTTGCTCCCATTGGACCATTTGTATCTATATACATTAGGATCCCAATTCATAGATCTCTCCGTTCGAGAAATCAAAATAAGAGGATCGAACCACTTCTTCTGACTCTTTTTCAAATTTGATAAATGTTGGTTGATCGTGTATTTCATTCTAGTTCGATGATTCAGAGTATCATTTCCTATTTGATACCTTTGAATTCCATATTCGAAGTTGCAATTGAATCGATTCAATACATTTCTTATGTAACCATGGGTGCTATATTGGATTTGAATCAGATTTCGGATCAATCTATATTGATTGACTGCCTCCATTATGTTGTTGCTAGCAAATACAACTATTTTAGGTTTTGGATC
>NW_028196885.1:12500-36721 GCF_037176805.1 Vigna unguiculata
GATTTGTCAAAATAGACTCTTATGATAAAGAAGAACCTCTATACAGAAGCCTTGTCTTTTGGTCAAATCAAAAAAAAAGGTTCATGTCTATTTTATTTACAACACACAGTACAAATAGTAATTGATGTGATTTGTACATAAATAAAACATTATGATACTTGAATTTCTATTTGAATTTTCTATTTGCTTTAGTTGAATATCTTCTTTTATTCGATTTTTTGAATTGTTTATTTTACAATAGTCGATGATAGTCACAATAGAAATTTCAACGAACTTAGTCAATGAGCTATAATGAGTTATAAAGATCTATCTATAGATAAAAAATACACAAATAAGAAATATCATTTTATGTAATTTTATGTACAGTAGTGGGGAATTATGGGACAAAAAATAAATCCCCGCTTGGTTTCAGACTTGGTACAACTCAAAGTCATGATTCTATTTGGTTTGCACAACCAACAAAATATTCTGAGAATATACAAGAAGATAAAAAAATACGAGATTGGATAAAAAATTTTATACAAAAAAATAGAAGAATATCCTCGGGTGTCGAGGGAATTGGAGAGATAAAGATTCAAAAAAGAATCGATCTGATTCAAGTCATAATATATATGGGATTTCCAAAGTTATTAATAGAGGGTAAGCCTCAAAAAATCGAAGAATTACAGACGAATATGCACAAAAAACTGAATTGTGTGAATAGAAAACTAAACATTGCTATTGTAAAAGTTACAAATGCTTATAAACACCCTAATATTCTTGCAGAATTTATAGCTGGACAATTAAAGAATAGAGTTTCATTTCGTAAAGCAATGAAAAAAGCTATTGAATTAACTGAACAAGCAGGTACAAAAGGAGTTCAAGTACAGATTGCAGGACGTATTGATGGAAAAGAAATTGCACGTGTCGAATGGATCAGAGAAGGTAGGGTTCCTCTCCAAACCATTCGAGCTAAAATTGAATATTGTTGTTATACAGTTCGAACTATTTATGGAGTTTTAGGGATAAAAGTTTGGATATTTTCGAAATAAAGAAAAATATGTCCTTCTTTCTATTCAATAATTCAATGTCCTATTTTGATTTTATATAAAACAAAAAAGAAAAAATTACTCGATTTTGATTCTCAAAAATTTATCTATTTTATAAGATTGAATCGACTAAAAAAAGAAATTAATCATTTTATAGAGGATTGCCATGCTTAGTGTGTGACTCGTTAGTTTTTTAGAATGATTAAAAAAAAAAAAGAAACCGGTTAATAGTATCAATTCATTTAAAAAGAACTAATAACCAACACATCACTTCGGATTATCTAGATCTAAAGAATTAGTCAAAAGAAAAAAAATTTAATAAAAAAAGAATATAGCAACTGAAAAATTGTGAAAGATAAAAGAAAAAAAAGATTATTTAGTTGTAAAGCAATAAAAATATATAGATAAAAGAAAAGGTGAAAGAAAGAGATTAAAATATATCAATGATATAGAATTCGAATATGTAAAGGTCTATGGGTCATCTCAGAAAAGATAGTGTATTAAAGCATCCTTAAAAATAAAAAAGAATAATATATATATTTTTTTTTTATTTTTAATGTCAATAAATTAAGAGCTCTGAATCAAGAAAAACTGATAATATTGATTCACGAAAAAAGAAATGAATATTCTATTCTAAAAAAATTTTATTAATTTTTAGCTATGAGAAAGGCTCCATTGTCGAATTAAAACCTAACCATTAATCGAGAGGCGATGGGAACGACGAAACCTGCAAATACTTAAGACTTAAGATTTTATTAAAAAAATCTTAAAGAAAACAAATCTTAATGATTTCTTAGGTGGGATGGCGGAAGAAACCTAAAAACAATCCATTTTTTAGGAGTTGTACCCTACATTAACATCTGAATTTCATTACATCTGAATTTGAGAATAAAAGAGTAAATATTCGCCCGCGAGAATTTTTCTTTTATTGAATTTTTTTATATTTTTGCCAATTCTAAGAATCGATATTGAAAACAAGATCTAAAAATTTCGAAGATTGTATGAAATCTCAAAAAATACCGAGATTTCGTTATTTACTAAACATATGACTATTTCTATTATTTTATCGATTAGATAGAATCTATATCCATATAGATATAGATATTTGAATTACTTCATTCGCGAGGAGCCGTTATGAGGTGAAAATCTCATGTACGGTTCTGTAATAAAGATGGAATTGAAAAACAACCATCAATTATAACCCCCAAAGAACCAGATTTCGTAAACAACATAGAGGAAGAATGAAGGGAATATCCTATCGAGGTAATAATATTTGCTTCGGAAGATATGCTCTTCAGGCACTTGAGCCAGCTTGGATAACATCTAGACAAATAGAAGCGGGACGGCGGGCAATGTCAAGAAATGTTCGCCGAGGTGGACAAATATGGGTACGTATTTTTCCAGACAAACCGGTTACAGTAAGACCTACTGAAACACGTATGGGTTCAGGAAAAGGATTTCCCGAATATTGGGTAGCTGTTGTTAAACCTGGGAAAATACTTTATGAAATGGGTGGAGTACCAGAAAATATAGCAAGAAAGGCTATTTCAATAGCATCATCCAAAATGCCGATACGAACTCAATTCATTATTTCAGGATAATAAAAGAGAACCAAAGAAAATAGGTCTTTAGAATGAAAAGAAAAAAGGCAATAATAGGTTCCTTTTTTTTTGAACACAAAATATTTTTACTTCCTTTTTTAGATTGAAATAATAAAAAAATGATATGATTCAACCTCAAACTCATTTGAATGTAGCGGATAACAGCGGAGCACGTGAACTGATGTGTATTCGAATCCTAGGAGCTAGTAATCGACGATATGCTTATATTGGCGACATTGTTGTTGCTGTAATCAAACAAGCAGTACCAAATACGAACTTAGAAAAATCTGAAGTGATCAGAGCTGTAATTGTACGTACTTGTAAACAACTAAAACGTAGCAACGGTATAATAATTCAGTATGATGATAATGCTGCAGTTATAATTGATCAAGAAGGAAATCCAAAAGGAACTCGAATCTTTTGCGCAATCGCCCGGGAATTGAGACAGTTAAATTTCACTAAAATAGTTTCATTAGCACCTGAGGTATTATAAGAGGAAACCACGATATGGATATATTCTTTTTTTGTGAAATAGTTAAATGTATCTATTTTATCTCAAAAATATATCTTTTGTAATAATTATTATTTTGAAGAATTCGTACTTATAAGTTTTAGAAGTAGCCATTTTTCTTTATTTCAGATTTATACTTGAAAACCTAAACAATATCTATATCTATCTATATATAGATATGGGGCGAACGACGGGAATTGAACCCGCGCATGGTGGATTCACAATCCACTGCCTTGATCCACTTGGCTACATCCGCCCTTATAGTAAAAATGATCTATATCTCAAATTCTACCTTTTCATTATCCTTTTTTTTCTAACAAAGGAAAAAAAAAAAGATAAGGAATCATTAAATCAATCAAAAACGTATGTATAAATCTATAGAAATCTAAAAAAAGATTACTAATCCAATATCCAATATAAAGGAGCAATATTAACAAAGTTGATATTGCTCCTTTATTTTTAAACAAAAACTCGTCTACTTTAAATTAAGATCAAAATTTTATCCATTAACAGATGGAGCTTCCATCGCAGCTAGATCTAGAGGGAAATTATGAGCATTACGTTCATGCATTACTTCCATACCAAGGTTAGCTCGGTTAATAATATCAGCCCAGGTATTTATTACACGACCTTGACTATCAACTACGGATTGGTTGAAATTAAAACCATTTAAGTTGAAAGCCATAGTGCTGATACCTAAAGCGGTAAACCAAATACCTACTACAGGCCAAGCAGCTAGGAAGAAATGTAAAGAACGAGAATTGTTGAAACTTGCATATTGGAAGATTAATCGGCCAAAATAACCATGAGCAGCTACAATATTATAAGTTTCTTCCTCTTGACCAAATCTGTAACCTTCATTAGCGGATTCATTTTCTGTGGTTTCCCTGATCAAACTAGAAGTTACCAAGGAACCATGCATAGCACTGAATAGGGAGCCGCCGAATACACCAG
This sequence comes from Vigna unguiculata, assembly GCF_037176805.1. Classification (NCBI taxonomy): domain Eukaryota; kingdom Viridiplantae; phylum Streptophyta; class Magnoliopsida; order Fabales; family Fabaceae; genus Vigna; species Vigna unguiculata. Next base: position 16,595 of record NW_028196885.1, read on the forward strand.
CTACACCTAACATGTGAAATGGATGCATAAGAATATTATGCTCAGCCTGAAATACAATCATAAATTGAAAGTACCTGAAATTCCTAGAGGCATACCATCCGAAAAGCTTCCTTGACCAATAGGATAGATCAAGAAAACAGCAGTAGCGGCTGCAACAGGAGCTGAATATGCAACAGCAATCCAAGGACGCATACCCAGACGAAAACTAAGTTCCCACTCACGACCCATGTAGCAAGCTACACCAAGTAAGAAGTGTAGAACAATTAGTTCATAAGGACCGCCGTTGTATAACCACTCATCACAGAAGCTGCTTCCCAGATCGGATAAAAATGCAAACCTATAGCCGCAGAAGTAGAATAATCGCACCAGAAATGATATTGTTTCCATAAAGTAGAGATCCAGAAACAGGCTCACGAATACCATCAATATCTACTGGAGGGGCAGCGATAAAAGCGATAATAAATACAGAAGTTGCAGTCAATAAAGTAGGAATCATCAAAACACCAAACCATCCAATGTAAAGACGATTTTCGGTGCTGGTTATCCAATTACAGAAGCGACCCCATAGGCTTTCGCTCTCGCGTCTCTCTAAAATTGCAGTCATGGTAAAATCTTGGTTCATTTAATCATTAGGGACTCCCAAGCACAAAAATTCTCTATAATGCGAGAATTTGAGGACTTGTTATTCAACAGTATAACATGACTTATATACCAGTGTCAACCAATACTAATATCCATAGTATGTTCTTATTCATTAGTATGTTCTTATTCATTTCGGTTTATCCGAATTTACCTTGTTTATCCCATTTCATTGATTCATAAAAAAAGTTTATTTTCTATATATCATTCTATTTATAGAAATAGAGAATAGAAATATAGATATAATACAACATCGATCTACAAAAATGAGTTGCCCGGGACTTGAACCCGGAACTAGTCGGATGAAGTAGATAATTTATTCTTGAATAAAATTCAACAATAGAATAAAACAAGAAAAAATCCCTCCCCAAGCCGTGTTTGCAGTTTTCATTGCACACGGCTTTCCCTATGTATACATCTAAACCTTAATTACTTGCCTAGCAAAAGACTCTAAGAAAGTGAAATATAATATTTAATTCATTAACCCCGAATCTTGACTCTGACTACATGAGCATTTCAAAATCCTATATATAGATATAGAAGACTAAAAAAAATGATTTTTTTATCCTCATTGAATAAAAAGAAGGAAGTTCGTTTTATCAATTTACACCGATTTAAAAAAATAACATAACCTATTTTCAATTATAAATAATTGACGAAATCGTTTCTTAAAAGAATATCCAAATACCAAATACGACCTCTATAAAACCTACGCAAAGTAAAAGAAGTTCTTGGAAAAATCAAGAAAAAAGATCTTCTTCTGTAAAAAATTCTTGCAATAATTTTTCTGAACTTAATTTTTTCAAATAAATGCGCACAGTACTTTTATGCTTACGAGCCAAAGTTTTTATACAAGAAAACCGAAGTATATATTTTATTTGATAGAAACTCTTTTTTTTTGCAGATCCATTGTAATAATGAGAAAAATTTCTGCATATGCGCAAAAACCGGTCAATAATATCAAAATCAGATAAATTGGCCCAAACCGGCCTTACTAATAGGATGGACCCATTACATTACAAAATTTTGTTTTAGCCAATGATCTCATTAGAGGAATAATGGGAACTATTGTATCAAGTTTTTTTTATAACAATTTTAATAAGAAATGAATTTTGCAACATTTGACTTCGTACTACTGAAAGATTTAGTGGAATACTTAAAAAATAGCCTAAAAAGTGAAATGAATACTGAGATAATTCGTTTATATAGATCGTTTCTAGTCCAGCCCAAATATCAAAATGACATTGCCATAAATATATAAAATAGTATTTCCATTTATTTATCAAAAAAGGAGTATTCTTTAAAACCAGAATTGATTTTCCTTGATATCTAACATAATGGATGAAAGTATCCTTAAAGAAGAAGAAAGTATATGAACAATTTCTTAGTAGATACTTCTACAAGATGTTTTATTTTTCATAGAAAAAAATTCGCTCAAAAAAAACGCGAAAATGTTTTAACTGTAACTGAGAGGATTTGTTACGTAGAAAAAGAAAGATAGATTCATATTCCCATACATATAAATTATATAGGAACAAGAAAATTCTTCGATTCCTTTTGAAAAAAAAGTAAAAATCCATTTTTTTGGAGGAAAAAGACTATTCCAATTATAATAGTAATAAAAAAACAACCTTATTAAATGAAAGAAAGAGACATCTTTTATCGAATATCGCAGGATTTGAACCAAGATTTCCAGATGGATAGGATAGGGTATTCGTATATCTGACTTATGATTTAAATATATCAGTTGATCTTCGAAAAAGGGAAAGATCGAATGAATTGATTGAAAATTTTTATAAGATTTTACGATTTCTAATCCCCTTAAGGAAGAGCTAAATAATTGTAGAGAAAATAGAATCTCCACGACGATACCAAAACTTCTAATATTATTTGAGAAAAAAAATGATAATTATAACCCACAAAAGTATTTTTTTTAGAATCATTAACAAAAAGAATGAAATGAGTCTGTTGATACATTCGAGTACTTAAACGTTTTACAATTAGTAAACTAAATTTATGTTATAATCGACATTTTCTATAAAAAAGGACTCATGAGCATAAGCTAGTCCATAAATAGATTCCCGAAAAAAAAGTGGGTATAGGATGTCCTGGTATCGAGATCTACGGAGTTCTAAATATGCTTGATATTGCTCCATTAAAAAAAAAAAAGTCTATTTGGTCAAACAAAGAATCAGAGATTCATTGGATTATCAAATGATACATAGTGCGATATGGTCAAAACAGAAAATTATAGGTATAAATATATACCTAGAGAAGTAAAAACCCATTAACGGACTCTCTCTAATCGATTTTTTTGCCTAATTTTGTCTAGGATAACGAGCTAATTAAGAATCCTTTATTTTTTTTTTACCTAATCGCTCTTTTGATTTTGGAAAAAATATCTTTATCAATATACTCTTTCTTTACACATTTATCGCTACCCCAAAATACCAAAAGATAATGGAAATAGCTATATAGTTAGGACTCATAACAAAAATAAACCATTCACCAGAAAAGCTTTTCCCACATCAAGCACTAACCTATTTTTAACGTACAATTAGATGGGGTAATGATCCAAATAAAAAATAAATGAAAGCTCGATGCTTTTTGTTTCCCTATTAGAATTAGAACCACCAAGTTCTATCCCTTTATTAATCAAACCCAACGGAATTTTTTTTGTTACGAGCCAAAAATTCAAACAAAAATTTGAGCTGGATCCTAAAAGAATGAAATATTTTTAGAATTCTTCATTGATACGACATGCTACTTTTTCCAGTCATTCCTTTCTGGATCAGTCGTGGTTTTACAAGCTCTACCGATAGTATCGACGAACCCATTGCTTCATAGAAATGCGTAAAAAATAGAGTCGCTCTTAAAAGCCGAGTACTCTACCATTGAGTTAGCAACCCCATTACAATTTAAAAAATAAGGTGGATATTTATACCCAATCGCAATCAAAAAAATAAAATTACAAAATTGAATTGTCTAAAAAACTAAAAAAAGATATACCACCTATTTAAATACTATGTTCTTGAAATACTATGTTAGAGTTATCCATTATTATTATATATATAAGACTATATATATATTGGTATATATAGATCTAATATTTTCGTATATATATTCGTGTTTACCTTTCAATTCACTTACTTATTCATTAACAAAGTTTTTCTTGTTTGTCTCGCAGAAAGAAAACCAATGAACCTACCATTTGATGAAGTAATAACGCCTATTTAACGTAAGTAAGGTGATCAATTTATTCACGATCGGATTATATTTATTTGATACAGTGTTGTCAATATTAGTATTGAAAAAAAAATACAATCGAATAAATACAATCGAATTAATAAGATTTTCAATCTTATTAATTCGATTATTAGTATTATGTTAGAATTACTTATAAGAAAAATTATTTAAATATATATATATCTTTTTTTATTCTAAAATGATATTCTAAACTAAAAAAACGTATAAAATTATAGAAATATAGAAATCAATAGGAAAATACAAATTTCATATAGAAATGGAACAACTTCCCTATTATGTGAAATTCACATCGAAAAAGGCAATAGCCAGTTTCCCTTATAAATTGTAATCACTTTTTTCGTAAAATATCGTCTACTTACTATGCTTCTATTCCAATACGAAAGATAGAAATCTGTTTAATAATTAAGTATCTTTGTATTCGGCTCAATCCTTCTTTTAGGAAAAGATTGTGCCGAGTTTAATTGCAATTAATCCAAAGTATCCATTGCTTCGAATTCAAATAGTATCCATTGCTTCGAATTCAAATTTGATCTCCTTCCATACTTCGCAAGCAGCAGCTAATTCAGGACTCCATTTGCTAGCCTCACGGATAATTTCATTACCTTCACGAGCAAGATCACGTCCTTCATTTCGAGCCTTCACACAGGCTTCAAGAGCTACTCGATTAGCTACAGCACCTGGTGCATTTCCCCAAGGGTGTCCTAAAGTTCCTCCGCCAAATTGAAGTACGGAATCATCTCCAAAGATTTCGGTCAGAGCAGGCATATGCCAAACGTGAATACCTCCCGAAGCAACAGGCAGAACACCTGGTAGAGAAACCAATCCTGAGTGAAATAAATACCACGACTTCGATCTTTTTCAACAAAATCATCACGCAGTAAGTCAACAAAACCTAAAGTGATATCTCTTTCCCCTTCAAGTTTACCTACTACGGTACCGGAGTGAACATGATCTCCACCAGACAAACGTAATGCTTTAGCTAATACACGAAAGTGCATACCATGATTCTTTTGTCTGTCGATAACTGCATGCATTGCACGATGTATATGAAGAAGTAGACCATTATCTCGGCAATAATGAGCCAAGCTAGTATTTGCAGTGAATCCCCCTGTTAAATAATCATGCATTACGATAGGAACGCCTAATTCTCTGGCAAATACAGCTCTTTTCATCATTTCTTCGCATGTACCCGCAGTTGCATTCAAGTAATGCCCTTTGATTTCACCTGTTTCAGCCTGTGATTTAAAAATCGCTTCAGCACAAAATAAGAAACGGTCTCTCCAACGCATAAATGGTTGGGAATTCACATTTTCATCATCTTTGGTAAAATCAAGTCCCCCACGAAGACATTCATAAACAGCTCTACCATAATTCTTAGCGGATAACCCCAATTTAGGTTTAATAGTACATCCTAATAGGGGACGACCATACTTGTTCAATTTATCTCTCTCAACTTGGATGCCGTGAGGCGGACCTTGGAAAGTTTTAATATAAGCGGTTGGGATTCGCAAATCCTCCAGACGTAGAGCACGCAGTGCCTTGAACCCAAATACATTACCGACAATAGAAGTAAACATGTTAGTAACAGAACCTTCTTCAAAAAGGTCTAAAGGATAAGCTACGTAAGCAATATATTGATTTTCTTCCCCAGCAACAGGTTCGATGTGATAGCATCGTCCTTTGTAACGATCAAGACTGGTAAGCCCATCGGTCCACACAGTTGTCCATGTACCAGTAGAAGATTCGGCGGCTACCGCAGCACCTGCTTCTTCAGGTGGAACTCCAGGTTGAGGAGTTACTCGAAATGCTGCCAAGATATCAGTATCTTTGGTTTCATACTCAGGAGTATAATAATTCAATTTATAATCTTTAACACCAGCTTTGAACCCAACACTTGCTTTAGTCTCTGTTTGTGGTGACATAAATCCCTCCCTACAACTCTTGAATTAAGAATTCTTGAAACAATAAGGTCTACTCGATATGACTTAGGAGTTAATGAAATCTTTTACAAAAATCAACTACTATTATCAATTAATCCCAAAGGTTCGTTATGTTATTATTAAATTAAACGATGGTATTTGATTTGTCAAATACATCATTATTGTATACTCTTTTCTATGTATGGCGCAACCCAATCTTTTTTTTTTTTCAATTTGATCTTATTTTTTAATTTTGAAATCGAAAGATCTAATCTAAATAATAATAATAATTTATTCTTAATCTTGACAGTGATATATGTTGTCTATGTAAATCCTAGATGTAAAAATAGGCAGCTTTCTCCCCGGAAAATAAAAAAAGAGGTCAAAAAATAGGGAAACAGAGGGTAAGTCTAAAAAATTGTCTACTGAGGAAATACGAAAGCCAATGATAAAAAAAATGAATTCTAAATTAAGGTACAGGTTCGAATTCCATACAGAATATAGATGATATTTTCTAGAATGATAGAAAAAAAGAAAAGACTTTCGAAAGATTTTATCCAATTGAAATTTTCAAAATAACTGCAGTAAGCTTAAGAATTCAATAATTGAATTTGAATAAGTAAGTAAACAGTTAAAGAGGATTGATGGAATAGTACCAAAAAAATGGAGTACTAACTCCCATTTCTTATTTCTTTTTGAATTAACCGATCAACTTGCTTTCTTATCGAACATTTCTTTTTGATTTAAAAACTTTTTCGGAAAAAAAAATTGGCTTTTGATATGCGAATAAATCCTCCTACTTCCGGTCCTGAAGTTTCTTCGATTGAAAAAAAAAATCTGGGACATATTGACCAAATAATTGGTCCGGTACTAGATGTAGCCTTTCCCCCGGGGAAGATGCCTAATATTTACAATGCTCTGGTAGTTAAGGGTCGAGATACTGTTGGTCAACAAATTAATGTGACTTGTGAAGTACAACAATTATTAGGAAATAATCGAGTTAGGGCTGTAGCTATGAGTGCTACAGATGGTCTAATGAGAGGAATGCAAGTTATTGACACAGGAACTCCCCTAAGTGTTCCAGTAGGCGGAGCAACTCTAGGACGAATTTTCAACGTGCTTGGAGAGCCGATTGATAATTTAGGTCCTGTAGATACTCGTACAACATCTCCCATTCATAGATCTGCGCCTACCTTTATACAATTAGATACAAAATTATCTATTTTTGAAACAGGAATAAAGTAGTAGATCTTTTAGCTCCTTATCGTCGTGGAGGAAAAATAGGACTTTTCGGTGGAGCTGGAGTGGGTAAAACAGTACTTATTATGGAATTGATCAATAACATTGCCAAAGCTCATGGAGGTGTATCTGTATTTGGCGGAGTAGGTGAGCGTACTCGCGAGGGAAAATGATCTTTATATGGAAATGAAAGAATCTGGAGTAATTAATGAACAAAATATTGCAGAATCCAAAGTAGCTTTAGTATATGGTCAAATGAATGAACCACCCGGAGCTCGTATGAGAGTTGGTTTAACTGCCCTAACTATGGCGGAATATTTTCGAGATGTCAATGAGCAAGATGTACTTCTATTTATCGACAATATCTTCCGCTTCGTTCAAGCAGGATCTGAAGTATCTGCCTTATTGGGTCGAATGCCCTCTGCTGTGGGTTATCAACCCACTCTTAGTACTGAAATGGGTTCTTTACAAGAAAGAATCACTTCTACCAAAGAAGGGTCCATAACTTCTATTCAAGCAGTTTATGTACCTGCCGACGATTTAACTGACCCTGCTCCTGCTACGACATTTGCACATTTAGATGCTACTACTGTACTATCAAGAGGATTAGCCGCCAAAGGTATCTATCCAGCAGTAGATCCTTTAGATTCAACCTCAACTATGCTCCAACCTCGAATCGTTGGTGAAGAACATTATGAGACTGCGCAACGAGTTAAACAAACTTTACAACGTTACAAAGAACTTCAAGACATTATAGCTATCCTTGGCTTGGACGAATTATCCGAAGAAGATCGCTTAACCGTAGCAAGAGCACGAAAAATTGAGCGTTTCTTATCACAACCTTTTTTCGTAGCAGAAGTTTTTACCGGTTCGGCTGGAAAATATGTTGGTCTAGTAGAAACAATTAGAGGGTTTAATTTGATTCTTTCTGGAGAATTAGACGGTCTTCCTGAACAAGCCTTTTATTTGGTAGGTAATATCGATGAAGCTACTGCGAAGGCTACGAACTTAGAAACGGAGAGCAATTTGAAGAAATGACTTTAAATCTTTGTGTATTGACCCCCAATCGAATTGTTTGGGATTCAGAAGTGAAGGAAATCATTTTACCTACTAATAGCGGACAAATTGGAGTATTACCTAATCATGCGCCTATTGCCTCAGCTGTCGATATAGGTATTTTGAGAATACGTCTTAAAGACCAATGGTTAACAATGGCTCTGATGGGGGGGTTTGCTAGAATAAATAATAATGAGATAACTGTTTTTAGTAAATGATGCGGAAAAGGGTAGTGACATTGATCCACAAGAAGCACAGCAAACTCTTGAAATAGCAGAAACTAATTTGAATAAGGCTGAAGGCAAGAGACAAACAATTGAGGCAAATCTAGCTCTTAGACGAGCTAGAACACGAGTAGAGGCTATCAATGTTATTTCATAACAAGTTGAAATTGATGCGTCCCAATATCCGAAAACAATAAAAAGAAAAAAGAAACAGTCAGAAGAAAAAAGTAAGTAGAAAAGCTTATTAGATACCACAGTCAAAGGTATCTAATAAGTTATAACTATACCTTACCTACTATTGGATTTGAACCAATGACTCCCGCCGTATGAAAGCAATACTCTAACCACTGAGTTAAGTAGGTAATTTAGGACTCCTCCTCAAAAAAAAAAAAAGAAGAGTACCCATCTATCAGATTAATTGATTATAAATGTAAAATTACTGATAAGCAATACCAACCCCCGTTCAAGGGATTCGATCATGTAATATTCATCTTGACAAGCAATTATCTTCATACTATGATAAAATATGTATCAAAAACACAAGGGCTGTAGCTCAGTTAGGTAGAGCACCTCGTTTACACGAGCGCCAATGCTTTTTTTCAGAGGAGTTCATCTTGTAATTAAAAAAGTTTATCTTATAGTAAGAAATCGGTGTCTTACTCCATTTTAAGGAACAAAACAAGAGAACACTAGCCTGACAAAGGGTTTAGCCATAAAATCGAATCCATAATTGATTTGAGATATTGATAAGGTGAATACCCATTTCTCGTCAATGCTAAACATAAAGGGTATAGGGACCTAAAAAAGATTATCTTTTCTTCCTATTTTATGAACTTTAAGGTGTATGAAGTGTCATTTTCTTATCTTCTATTTTAATTTTAGTAGGTGGATAAAGAGTCCATTTAACTTAAGTTGATCTAGGCCAGAAGCAGACCTACGTCAAGATAATCCTTCTTTGAAACACTTTGGTAGTGCTCTTTGATTGTTATACAAATAAAAAAGAAGAGCATAGGGAATCATCTCTTTATTCTTTACTGTAAAAAAAAAAAAAGATGGTGGACTAACTAATATTTTTATCAGTTAATGAAAAAGCTCAATGCAAAAAAAAATGCATGTTGGGTTTTGAAAACAATTTAAATCATTTAGATAATAATTAGTTTGATCTGTTTTACCGAGAAGGTCTACGGTTCGAGTCCGTATAGCCCTAATATTCCTACAGATACTAATAATATTAATACTATTTTGGATCGAATAGATCTCATTACTAAGACTATTACTAAAAAAAAAACAATTTGTAACTTTCTATTCGAACATATTCATATTCGATAGAATAATATTAATATTAGTATATTCAGCTAGTCTAAAAAAATGGAGACTTTAGACTAAAAATGAAAATGAATTTGGTATATTTTCTACATTCAGAGGAGTACTTTTATGTTTCTTCTTTACGAATATGATATTTTTTGGGCATTTCTAATAATATCAAGTTTGATTCCTATTTTGGCATTTCTAATTTCTGGAATTTTAGCCCCCATTAGCAAGGGACCGGAAAAACTTTCTAGTTATGAATCCGGAATAGAACCAATAGGCGATGCTTGGTTACAATTTCGAATCCGTTATTATATGTTTGCTCTCATTTTTGTTGTTTTTGATGTTGAAACGGTTTTTCTTTATCCATGGGCAATGAGTTTCGATGTATTAGGGGTATCCGTATTTTTAGAAGCTTTCTTATTCGTGCTTATCCTAATTGTTGGTTCAGTTTATGCATGGCGAAAGGGGGCATTAGAATGGTCTTAATTCTTGACTATTTAGACAATTAGAAAAAAAAATATTGAGACAATTATGAATTCCATTGAGTTTCCCTTACTTGATCAAACAACCCAAAATTCAGTTATTTCAACGACATTAAATGATTTTTCAAATTGGTCAAGATTATCCAGTTTATGGCCGCTTCTTTATGGTACGAGTTGTTGCTTCATTGAATTTGCTTCATTAATAGGATCACGATTCGATTTTGATCGTTATGGACTAGTACCACGATCGAGTCCTAGGCAGGCGGACCTAATTTTAACAGCGGGCACTGTAACTATGAAAATGGCCCCTTCTTTAGTTCGATTATATGAACAAATGCCCGAACCTAAATATGTTATTGCTATGGGAGCCTGTACAATTACGGGGGGGGATGTTTAGTACCGATTCTTATAGTACTGTTCGAGGCGTAGATAAGCTAATTCCTGTAGATGTATATTTGCCGGGCTGTCCACCTAAACCGGAGGCCATTATAGATGCTATAACAAAACTTCGTAAGAAAATATCTCGAGAAATATATGAAGATCCAATGAGTTTTCAACGAGAGAATAGATGTTTTACTACCAACCATAAGTTTCATGTTGGATACAGTACTTATACTGACAATTATGGTCAAGAATTTTTCTATCAACCGCCATCTACTTCAGAGATATCGTCTGACACATTTTTTTAAAGTACAATAATAAAAAGCAATTCCTTTTTTAAAAATTTCATCGTATTTTAAAAATTTCATCGTAATAGAAAATACTAATACCAAACTCATAAAAAAAATTTAGGAGAAGCAAAAAATGCAAGGTCGTTTGTCTTCTTGGCTAGTCAAACATGGACTAATTCATAGATCCTTGGGTTTCGATTACCTAGGAATAGAGACTTTACAAATAAAGCCCGAGGATTGGCATTCCATTGCTGTCATTTTATATGTATATGGTTACAATTATCTACGTTCTCAATGTGCCTATGATGTAGCACCCGGAGGACTCTTAGCTAGTGTATATCATTTTACAAGAATAGAGTATGGTATAAATCAACCCGAAGAGGTATGCATAAAAATATTTGTATCAAGAAAAAATCCCAGAATTCCTTCGATTTTTTGGGTTTGGAAAAGTGCGGATTTTCAAGAAAAGGAATCTTATGATATGTTGGGAATCTCTTATGATAGTCATCCGCGTCTAAGACGTATTTTAATGCCCGAAAATTGGATAGGATGGCCTTTGCGTAAAGATTATATTGCTCCAAATTTTTATGAAATACAAGATGCTCACTAAATGATAAAAATAATAAACTAATCCAAACTTCTGCAACCCCAGTCAAAGAATATAAGTACATTCTGTTATAGATCAGACAAAATAATTGATTGACATTAAATCAGGCAGAGTAATGGAAGTTGCATTCAGATATTATTATGTGAGAAATCACAAAATTCAGAAATAATAGAATGAATAATTATAGGGTTTAAAATAGGATGGATAGGAGTTTCATAAGATTCTAAAACAAAAACAATACTGAGTTCTTATCAGCCAAGCCAATAAAAGAAATAGGATGAACTGCAAAAATTCTTTATCTTTATAATAAACTAATTCTTTATCTTTATAATAAACTATATAACGTGCACATCACCATCAATTATACGGCCACGAAAAAAAAAACACAAAGAAAAGGGCTCGATTCTATTTTGGTAATCCTTCTCAGATGAATTCTTAATATTCTCACTCCACCCCAGAACTTCGACTTTTAGGTCTTTTAACCAACTAATTAAACCACTCGAATATTATGGAAATAGAAACCTTTTTTTGTATCGCAGAAAAAAAAGGAAAAAAATAGATAAAGAATTCATTATCTATATATCTATATCTATATATATATAGATACTATAGATAAGCGAATATACCTAATAAAAAATTGCATCTATTCTTTAATCATCTAGGAAAAGTATATCTACAGATACCTAAATAGATCAAAGAAATATGTTATGTATCAGAATCTAGAAGAACACAAATTTGTATGAGTATCTATCCCCCATATTCATTAAAATGAATATGGGGGATAGATACTCATACAAATGAATCTTGTGTCAGGAACCAGATTTGAACTGGTGACACGAGGATTTTCAGTCCTCTGCTCTACCAACTGAGCTATCCCGACCATTCTTGAAGCTTAATACTTTGATTTTAAAAGATTTTTAAAATCTATGTTAATGAATCTATATCAACTAAGTAAAAAAAAAGTTTGTAAGTGAGTTTCCGCAGTAATAATTATTTTTTATTGTTAATCGTTAATTACGCATATGAAAATTCCTTGCTAAAAAATAAGATATTAATTTATACATTTCTGATTAAAAAAAATTCTATGTGTTTCACATATATATTTATATCTATTCCAAAACTCGTCCCTTGTCATTATGATAGATAAGAAAATTATGATAGATAGGAAATTGATGAAAATAAAAATTCCAATTTCGTTGGGAAATAATAAATCGAATAAAACACATAAATAAGGACTTCAAGATAGAGAGGATATAGGAAAAAAATTAGAAAATGAAAAAGTATTTTTGGGGATAGAGGGACTTGAACCCTCATGATTTCTTAAGTCGACGGATTTTCCTCTTACTTTCAATTTCATTGTTGTCGGTATTGACATGTAGAATAGGACTCTATCTTTATTCTCATCTGATTTATCAGTTCTTCAAGGGTTTTAGCCGATTATGATGAAGTGAATAATTTCATCAATAAATATTCCATCTTTTCTTCAACTTCGAATTGATTTGATTCACATTTTTCATTTGTGAATATTTTTATCACAAATAGATCTTCAATAATAAAATAAAAAGTAACAAATTGAAAGAGTATTTCAGTATATATATATGTTTCTAAATGTTTATCTTTGATCCATTCCTGTAATTTTGGTGAAAGGATTCTTTTACTAATGCAATAAAAAAAGTCGTCAATTTCGTTTGTTAGAACAGCTTCCATAGAGTCTCTGCACCTATCCCTTTTTTATTATCACTTTCTGAATTTTTATTTGTTTTCAGAAAACAGGATTTGGCTCAGGATTGCCCATTGTGAATTCCAGGGTTTCTCTGAATTTGAAAATTATTACTTGGTAAGTTTCCATACCAAAACTCAATCCAATTAAGTCCGTAGCGTCTACCAATTTCGCCATATCCCCATCTTTTTTTTTATTTGAATCTGATTATAATAGAATGCTTTTTTTTTCATTTCTATTATGAGAATTATGCGGGAACTTTTGAATTCATTAAATACATATTATTTTATTAAATATTAAAAACCCCTTTCTCCAATTTTATAGATTTTATTTCATCTATATTGGATACCTTTATTTGTTTGAATCAGAACTAATTCTAATATCTATATATTAACAATTCAATATACACAGATATAGACCACATATCTACTTATCTTCTATGTACCTACTTATCTTCTTTTTTCATACAATTTAGAATACTCGAATGGTCGATTCTTTTTTTTTTTTTGTTTTTGCTTAAAAAAAAAAAGAAAATAAACAATCCATTTATTCATATACAATTTATATAACTAAAACGAATCTAGTGGCTAAAAAAAACCATTCTTTTAATTGAATATAATATAGAATTAGACATTTACTTAGAAATATGGAATTCCTTAATAAATATTTACTAAAATTTATATTTATTCAAATTTACTTTAAGTACTAATAAATAATCTTTTTGAAAGAAATCAATTTAATAATATATATCTAGAATAGTAGATCGAAATAAATTATATTAAATAAATTATATTAATATAATATTAATTATTATCTTGCACTTTATGTTATCAGATAAAATAAATAATAGAAATAATAAAAATTGGGTTTGATTTTCTATATTTTCTTTCTCTATTTTTGATGTTTGTATTAATTTGAATTTTGTTATAAATAACTAAAAATTGATAACTAAGATCCCATTCAATTCTTCTGCATATGTATATTTCGTTTACATTAGCCGGTTTAGCTCAGAGGTTAGAGCATCGCATTTGTAATGCGATGGTCATCGGTTCGAATCCGATAACCGGCTTTTCTCTATTTGTTTTTTACATAATTGATAATATCTTTTTTAGAAATAAAAAATTGGGAGAGTTCGATCTCTGCGGAAGAAATCAAGAAATTAACCTACTTTTTTGTATTCTTTTATATACAATAAATTCGGATATTGATAAAATTCATCTAATTCTTCTTTGTACTATAAAACTTTAGTAGATTTCGCTTCATTTAGAATTCTATAATATTTTTCATTTCGTTTAGTTTTCATTTCGATTTATAAGATTTTTCATTTTAAAAAAGGAGTTTTTATGTCACGTTACAGAGGACCTCGTTTCAAAAAAATACGTCGTCTAGGATATTTACCAGGACTTACTAGTAAAAGGCCAACAGTCAAAAACGAATTTCGAAATCAATTGCGCTTCAGTAAAAAATCTCAATATCGTATTCGTTTAGAAGAAAAACAAAAATTGCGTTTTCATTATGGTCTTACAGAACGACAATTGCTTAAATACGTTCGTATCTCCGGAAAAGCTAAAGGATCAACTGGTCAGGTTTTATTACAACTACTTGAAATGCGCTTGGATAACATACTTTTTCGATTGGGTATGGCTGCGACTATTCCTCAAGCCCGCCAATTTATAAACCATAGACATGTTTTAGTTAATGGTCGTATAGTGGATATACCAAGTTATCGTTGTAAACCTCAAGATATTATTACAGCAAAGGATGAACAAAAATCTAAAACTCTTATTCAAAATTATTTTGATTCAGCCCCCCATGAGAAATTGCCAAATCATTTGACTGTTCACCCTTTCCAATATAAAGGTTTAATTAATCAAATAATAGATAATAAATGGGTTGGTTTGAAAATAAATGAATTACTGGTTGTAGAATATTATTCTCGTCAAACTTAAACTTAACTAAAATAACAAGAGTTTTTTTTACAAGGATTTTCTGCTATTCATATATCATAGACATGGATATGCGAAAATTTTTATTCCTTGCCCACCCGTTATCCACTATTTTTTGTATTACCGAAAAATGAGGAATATAAAGTTGTCCATATCAACAAACAAATTTGAAATATGAAATAATGGTATGCATTGGGATGAGTAATATTGATGAATTTGGTAAAGATTCGGAAAGAGAGGGATTCGAACCCCCGGTAAACAAAAAGCCTACATAGCAGTTCCAATGCTACGCCTTGAACCACTCGGCCATCTCTCCTATATAATGATGCCCAGAAACCGGTTGAATGTTGAATAGTGAATCAATCCTATTTTTCATAAATGCATAAAACCTATTCAAACTATAAAAATACAAAGTAAAATTAAAAAAAAACCTCCTACAAGGTCTTAGGATAAACAAATTTGATTGATGAGTTCATTTTTACGTTATTTCGCACTGTATTATAATTATACAATTCCTTTATTTGTGGGATTGATTTCTCACACCATGATTAATTAAATTATAGAATGGATTTCTACCTATGCCTAGATCTCGGATAAATGAAAATTTTATAGATAAGACCTTTTCAATTGTAGCCAATATCTTATTACGAATAATTCCGACAACTTCAGGAGAAAAAAGGGCATTCACTTATTACAGAGATGGTGTGATTTGATTCCATTTTTTTTGACCGATTTCGGTCAAAAAAAAATGGAATGGAAAAACCCCACGCGTGTTGAAGGTGAAATTTGTAAATAAAAGGATTAATTCCTTCTGTCGTGTATCCTCGATTAATGAAGCCTTATATGCTTGAATTTTAGGTTTCTAGTATTAAGCGAAAGGTTATACCTATACTTATGGGGTTAGGTCAACCCCAAATTACTAGTACTGATAGGCAACATTGGGAAAGAAGCACTACGCTTGGGAATCAAGGACACGAAAACTTTGTATCTATCTATATCCATGGCTTATCGAGATTGGGACTAACAGGAATGGTTGGGACAATAAATATCCATCTCGTTCATATTTTGGATACCCATAGAACCATCGAAGATTATTGAGGTGACTAATTCCAGGAAATTAAGCAGCGTAGAGGACAAAGAAATTGTTGAAGTTCTTATTTTTTTTTATCAAGTACCTACATACTTAATGTTAAGAAATAATTTTTGACAGGAAGGTTGGCTAGAGATTTATTGTAAAAACACTAGCTCTGTTCAGTTGAGAATGAGAATACTGGAATATTTTTTGATTTGATGGATTTTTCTCATTACACACATAAGGGGGGAGCCGTATGAGATGAAAATCTCACGTACAGTTCTGGAGCGGAGATTCTTTGAACCGAATGACGACCGTAACGGATGTCAGCTCAATCTGAAGGAAATTATGCAGAAGCTTTACAGAATTATTATGAGGCTATGCGACTGGAAATTGATCCCTATGATCGAAGTTATATACTTTATAACATAGGCCTTATTCACACAAGTAACGGAGAACATACTAAAGCTTTGGAATATTATTTTCGGGCGCTCGAACGAAACCCATTTTTACCCCAAGCTTTTAATAATATGGCCGTGATCTGTCATTACGTGCGACTATCTCCACTATAGAAAGAAAAAAGAAAAGAACAAGCAAATCCACAAATTTTAATATAAGAAATATAGAAATATAAATAATTATAAATAAGAAAGGCTTTCTACATATATATATCGTTCAAAACAACGATTTTTATCAGCTGTAGCAAAGAAACTTCATAGAAGTAAAAATATGAAGAAATCGATATGTCTAGATACCCTCTTTTTCTATGGATAAAAGATCTAATTGATAAAGGAAGCATCGTAAGGATCAATTAACACGGTTTTCAATCGATATAATAAAAACTGCTTCCTTATCTCATGATAAATAAAGAAGTCAGGAATCCACTTATGTAATAAAAAGGATCCCCTGGTATTTTGAGCAGCGGTGTAGTATCAAATCCCAAAGATAGAAAGTATTTTCTCTTTACTTATAAGAACTTATAAGATAAGAAAGAAAAAACTTTTACCAAGATTCTATAGAAATGAATCTATCATATATTTTTGTATATGATATATAAAATCGAGATAGTTACCTTTCAGAAAATTAGAATTAGGGCGTTAATGCCAATGCTTGATTCCCTTTTCTGAAGGTAGGAGAAAAGATAAAACTAAAAAAAAAGATGAAATTCTTTGAAATTCTTTATTTATTAGTAAAAATGAAAGTTTGAAACTCATATTAATAATTTCTTTTTTTCTTTTAGTTAACTTCAAGATAATAGAACAAAAAAAGAATTGACTACTGAGCCGTATGAGTCAGGAAATTCTCAAGTACGGTTCTAAGGAAAGGAATTGACTCACCTATTTCGACCGAGGAGAACAGGCCATTCGGCAGGGAGACTCAGAAGTTGCGGAGTCTTGGTTTAATCAAGCCGCTGAATATTGGAAACAAGCTATAGCTCTCACCCCCGGTAATTATATTGCAGCACAGAATTGGTTGAAGATCACAGGGCGTTTTGAATAAGAACACTCTGTTTCTTTTTTTTCTTATATATTTATCTATCTATATAAAGATATAGATAGATAAATATATATTGTTATAAATTCTTGTTTCTTGTCCCTATCAAATTCAAAAATCATTTCTATAGGAACGACCAATCACATAATTTAAATATATCCCTTCTAATTTTGTTCGATTTTGTCTAGTATTTCATAGAAATAAACGAGATGTGGATACAGTAGATAATTTTCTCCTTTTTTCTGTTATTTAAACTAATATTCAATCAAATTAAGAAAAGAGACCTTCAAAAAAAGAAATAAAATATAGGTATATTGCCTAATAATGAATGCTAATGCCTGCTCAATTTGAAATAGAGTACATACTTATACTTTATCTAAAAAAAAAAATAAAATCTAAGGAATAGAATTAGAATAAAATCTGAATACATTTGATTAGGCTGCACGAAAAATTATTGAACTTCCATTCAGAGTTCCCAAAAAGGTCTTAGAAGATTAAAATAGGTCCGTTGAGCGCCTCACTCTTATGTCATAATAGATTCGAACACTTGCCCCGAATTGACTTCGAGATCATAATTGTTCTAGTGAAAAACTAAAGAAATGAAATTTACTAAGATATCCAATACATGAGAGATAGGAGAGAACAAAACTCAATAGAAACATCTCTAATAAGTTCACTAATTCTGTTTTATGTTGGCAGGTCTCTTTGTATGTGTTGTCTGGAAAGAGGAGGACTCAATGATTATTCGTTCACCGGAACCAGAAGTTAAAATTTTGGTAGATAGGGATCCTATAAAAACTTCTTTTGAGGAATGGGCAAAACCTGGTCATTTCTCAAGAACAATAGCTAAGGGACCAGATACTACTACTTGGATCTGGAACCTACATGCTGACGCTCATGATTTTGATAGCCATACTAATGATTTAGAGGAGATTTCCCGAAAAGTTTTTAGTGCGCATTTTGGCCAACTCTCTATCATCTTTCTTTGGCTGAGTGGCATGTATTTTCATGGTGCTCGTTTTTCCAATTATGAGGCATGGTTAAGTGATCCTACTCACATTAGGCCTAGTGCTCAGGTGGTTTGGCCAATAGTGGGTCAAGAAATATTGAATGGTGATGTAGGGGGGGGGTTCCGAGGAATACAAATAACCTCTGGTTTTTTTCAGATTTGGAGAGCATCTGGAATAACTAATGAATTACAACTCTATTGTACTGCAATTGGTGCATTGGTCTTTGCAGCCTTAATGCTTTTTGCTGGTTGGTTTCATTATCACAAAGCTGCTCCAAAATTGGCTTGGTTCCAAGATGTAGAATCTATGTTGAATCACCATTTGACAGGGCTCCTAGGGTTGGGGTCTCTTTCTTGGGCAGGACATCAAATACATGTATCTTTACCGATTAACCAATTTCTAAATGCTGCAGTAGATCCCAAAGAGATACCACTTCCTCATGAATTTATCCTAAATCGGGATCTTTTGGCTCAACTTTATCCGAGTTTTTCCGAGGGAGCAACCCCATTTTTTACCTTGAATTGGTCAAAATACGGAGAATTTCTTACTTTTCGTGGAGGATTAGATCCAGTAACTGGAGGTTTATGGCTGACCGATATTATACACCATCATTTAGCTATTGCAATTCTTTTCTTGATAGCGGGTCACATGTATAGGACCAACTGGGGTATTGGTCACAATATAAAAGACATTTTAGAGGCACATAAAGGTCCATTTACAGGCCAGGGTCATAAAGGTATATATGAGATTCTAACAACGTCATGGCATGCTCAATTATCTATTAATCTAGCTATGTTAGGCTCTTTGACCATTGTTGTAGCTCACCATATGTATTCTATGCCTCCTTATCCATACCTAGCTACTGACTATGGTACACAACTGTCATTGTTTACACATCACATGTGGATTGGTGGATTTCTCATAGTCGGTGCTGCTGCGCATGCAGCGATTTTTATGGTAAGAGATTATGATCCGACTATTCGATACAACGATCTATTAGATCGTGTCCTTAGACATCGTGATTCAATCATATCACATCTTAACTGGGTATGTATCTTTTTAGGTTTTCACAGTTTTGGTTTGTATATTCATAATGATACCATGAGCGCATTAGGGCGCCCTCAAGATATGTTTTCAGATACTGCTATACAATTACAGCCGATCTTTGCTCAATGGATACAAAATACCCACGCTTTAGCACCTGGCACAACAGCCCCAGGTGCAGCAACAAGTACCAGTTTGACTTGGGGAGGTGAAAATTTAGTAGCAGTGGGCGGTAAAGTTGCTTTGTTACCTATTCCTTTAGGAACTGCGGATTTTTTGGTCCATCATATTCATGCATTTACAATTCATGTAACAGTATTGATACTCTTAAAGGGTGTTCTATTTGCTCGTAGTTCACGATTGATACCGGATAAAGCAAATCTAGGTTTTCGTTTCCCTTGTGATGGACCTGGAAGAGGGGGGACA
>NW_028196886.1:5000-20000 GCF_037176805.1 Vigna unguiculata
TATCCGACAAGAGCTTCCATTGAATGAATAATGGATCCAGATCCTAAAAACAACAATGCTTTTGAATAAGCATGAGTAATCAAATGAAATAAAGCACCTCGATAAGATCCCATACCCAAAGCTAACATCATATAACCCAATTGAGACATTGTAGAATAGGCCAAATTTTTCTTAATATCTTTTTGAGCAATAGCTAAAGTAGCTCCTAATATTACTGTTATTATACCTATAAAAGCTATTGCGTTCATTATTTTGGGTAGCACTATGAAAAGAGGAAAAAGACGAGCCACAAGAAAAATTCCAGCGGCTACCATAGTAGCAGCATGTATAAGGGCAGAAATTGGAGTAGGTCCCTCCATAGCATCGGGTAGCCATACATGAAGAGGAAATTGGGCAGATTTTGCAACTGAGCCACAAAATAGCAAGAGGGCAAACAGAGTAAAAAAAAAAATATTCATTTCATTTTTAGAAATCAAATTATTTATAATTTGAAACAAATGCCGAAATTCCAAACTACCCGTTATCCAATAAAGACCTAAAATTCCCAATAATAAACCAAAATCCCCTACACGATTCGTTACAAATGCTTTTTGACAAGCATTTGCCGCAATAGGGCGGGTGAACCAAAAGCCTATTAATAAATAAGAACACATTCCAATTAATTCCCAAAAAAAATAAATTTGTATCAAATTCGAACTAGTAACTAATCCCAACATTGAAATATTAAAAAGAGTAAGATAAGCAAAAAATCTCAAATATCCTTGATCATGAGACATATAATTATCACTATAAATAAGAACGAGAATGCCAACCGTAGTAATTAATATTGACATAATAGAAGTAAGTGAATCGATCAAGTACCCAAACTCTAAAGAAATATCATTATTTATGGTCCAAGACCATACATATTGAAAAAACAAACTATTCTTGATTTGATGAATAGACAAATCAAGCGAAAAAATCATAACTATAGTTAACAATAAGATACTAGGAAAAGCCCAAATACGGCGAATATTTTTCGTTGCAGTGGGAAAAAGTAGAAGTCCCACTCCTATTAACATCGGAACTGGGAATGGAATAAAAGGTATGATCCATGAATATTGATGTGTATATTCCATACAATAAAGAAAAAAAATTAGGATTCTAATGAATTTGGTTTCTTAGGTTTTTCTTTTATCTTTTTTGTAAAGTAAAGGAATGGTTTCGGTTAATAACAAAGAAAGATAGAATTTAATAAAATAGAATAATCGATTATTCATTATTCTGACTCTTTGGACAATATTTTTTGAACATTGGTTTAGTTCATTAAATTTAACTTAACTAATTAAGTTTTTATTACAATAAGAAATAGCGATTTGGGGAAAACTTTCTAAAAAGTATTATATTCTTATTATAAATATAATAAAAACAAAAATGGAAATTCAAATATATAAAATATATGTCTAATTAGAGATAAACTTAATTTTCATTTACCGCAAAATGTCTTTCACATAAAATTCTATAACAATAAAAAACTATACTAATTCTATGGCAGTTCCAAAAAAGCGCACGTCTATATCAAAAAAACTTATTCGGAACACTTTATGGAAAAAGAAGGGATATTTTACAGCATTAAAAGCTTTTTCATTAGGGCAATCTATTTTTACGGGGAATTCAAAAAGCTTTTTCTGTAACAAATATAAACGTTAGAATAATTTCAATTAACTGGATTCAACGACTCTTTTTTAAATACAAAAATATGAATATAAAATTGATATAGAATATAAGATTCAGTTATGAATTTAGGATATTTACATTCTATATTATGATATTTACATTCTATATTTAATAGATTCTAATAGAATTCTTTAAAATTATTTTATTGAATGTTTAGTAAACAAATATTGTGTTTTAATTGATTCTTTGAATCTCGACAATTGACTAAAATTGGGTTATTATGGTTTCGAGTCAGCCGCTATGGTGAAATTGGTAGACACGCTGCTCTTAGGAAGCAGTGCTAGAGCATCTCGGTTCGAGTCCGAGTAGCGGCATCTTATCTTCTAAAAAAAAGTTCCTATAAAGAATTATTATTTCTATTCCAAGTATTTCTATTTTTTCATTCTATATGGTATTTTCCACTTTAGAGCATATATTAACTCATATATCCTTTTCGGTCGTATCTATTTTAATTTCAATTCATTTGATAACCTTATTATTAGGCAATGAAATCATAGGATTATACAATTTGTTCAAAAAAGGCATGATAATAACCTTTTTTTGTATCACAGGATTGTTAGTTACTCGTTGGATTTTTTCAGGCCATTTACCATTTAGTAATTTATATGAATCATTAATATTTCTTTCATGGACTTTTTCTATCTTTTATATGGTTCTTTGCTTCAAAAAACAAAAAAATGACTATTTCAATACAATAATAACACCAAGTATTCTTTTTACCCAAGGCTTTGCTACTTCGGGTCTTTTAACCGAAATGCATGAATCCTTAAAATTAGTGCCTGCTTTACAGTCCCATTGGTTAATGATGCACGTAAGTATGATGATATTGGGTTATACAACTCTTTTATGTGGATCATTAATATCAGTGGCTATTTTAGTCATTACATTTCAAGAACTCATACAAATTCTTGGTAAAAGCAAGACTTTGTTTTTTTTTAATGAATCCTTTTCTTTTGCTGAAATCAAATATATGAATATGAATGATAAAAAGAATATTTTACAACAAACTCCTTTTCCGTTTTATTCGTCTTATAGAAATTATTATAGATATCAATTTATTCAACAATTGGATCGTTGGGGTTACCGTACTATTAGTCTAGGTTTTATCTTTTTAACAATAGGTAATATATCTGGAGCAGTATGGGCTAATGAGGCATGGGGATCATATTGGAATTGGGATCCAAAGGAAACTTGGGCTTTTATTACTTGGACTATTTTCGCAATTTATTTACATACTAGAAAAAATAAAAAATTGGAATATAGAAATTCTTCAATAGTGGCCTCCATAGGCTTTCTTATAATTTGGATATGTTATTTAGGGATAAATCTTTTAGGAATAGGACTACATAGTTATGGTTCATTTACACCTAATTAATTTAAAAAAATTCACAAATATTGGGAACATTCTATAGAATAAGAAAAAAAACTCCCAATAAAATGATTAAGACCCCATTGAATCAAGTAATGTAATATTGATTCAAGGGGTTCTCACAAACAACAAAAATATTCAATTAGAATTCAATTTCATTTTTATGTAATTAAGAAAATACAAAAAGAAATCCATTTTTTTTTATTGTGCATCGGATTGATTTCTATTTTTTCTTTTTCATTTATTCCCAAAAACTATCTATAAAAAATGAGAGAGAATAGCTTCAACCTTGTCAGCCGAAATTGAAAAAATAAAATCTGGATAAATGCCAATACTTATTACGGGTATAAGGATAGAAATTGAAATAAATAATTCTCGTGGCCCCGAATCAAAAAAATAAGAATTTTGTTTATTAAAAAGCTTGTATCCATAAAACATTTGACGTAAGATAGATAATAAATAAATAGGAGTTAATATCATTCCAATTGCAGTTACAAAAGTTATGAGTATTTTTGTGATGAAAAGATATTTTTGATTGGTAATTATTCCCAATAATACTATAAATTCTGCAACAAAACCGCTCATGCCCGGTAATGCAAGAGAAGCCATCGATAAGGTAGTGAAAATCGTGAATATTTTTGGCATTGGGATAGCCATTCCACCCATTTCGTCGAGATAAAGAAGACGTAGTCTATCATAACTAGTTCCCGCCAAGAAAAAAAGGGCAGCACCAATAAATCCGTGAGAGATTATTTGTAAAATAGCCCCATTCAGCCCTGTCTCGCTTATAGAACCAATTCCTAAAATTAAGAAACCCATATGAGAGACCGAGGAATAAGCTATTCTTTTTTTTACATTGCGTTGACCAAGAGATGTTGAAGCTGCATAGATTATTTGAATGGAACCTAATAACATTAACCAGGGACAAAATATAGAATGAGCGCGAGATAATAATTCCATATTAATTCGAACCAACCCATATGCTCCCATTTTTAATAATATTCCGGCTAAAAGCATACAAGTGCTGTAATGCGCCTCTCCATGGGTATCAGGTAACCATGTATGTAAGGGTATAATTGGTGATTTGACAGCAAAAGCAATAAGAAATCCCATATAGAAGATTATTTCCAGTGCCACGGGATATGATTGATTAGTTAATGATTCAAAATTTAATGTTGGTTCATTAGAACTATAGAAACCCATACCCAGAATTCCCAGTAATAAAAAAACAGAACTTCCCGCAGTGTACAAAATAAACTTTGTAGCTGAATACAAACGTTTTTTTCCACCCCACATAGATAAAAGTAGATAAACGGGAATTAATTCTAATTCCCACATGATGAAAAAAAGTAAAATGTCTTGAGAAGAAAATGTTCCTAGTTGACCACTATACATTGCTAACATTAGAAAATAGAATAATTTAGATTCTCGAGTAACCGGTTGAGCTGATAACGTAGCTAACGTAGTGATAAATCCCGTTAATAAAAGGGGTCCTAGAGAGAGTCCATCTATTCCGAATCTCCAGTAAAAGTCAAAAAAATGGATCCATTTATAATTTTCTGTCAATTGGATTAGTGGATCATCTAATTCGAAATGATAACAAAATACATAGGTTATTAGAAGGAGATCTATGAAACATATACAATAAGTATACCATTTAATTGTCTTATTTCCTTTATGGGGAAATAAGACAATTAAAGAACCTCCGACTATTGGCAAAACTACAACTGTTGTTAACCAAGGAAAATAATTCGTGATAAAAATAAGATATACTTAGACTACAAAAACCCGGGCTCAAAATATTTTTTTATTTTGAGCCCGGGTTTTTGCCAGTAAAAAAAAGTACTTGTATGCGGTTCTTTTTGAAACGTATCAATAAGCTAGACCCATGCTTCGAGTTGTTTCATGCCATAAATAAACTCTAACACTTAAGAAATCCGTCGGACAGGCGGATTCACACCTCTTACAACCAACACAGTCCTCTGTTCTTGGGGCAGAAGCAATTTGTTTAGCTTTACATCCGTCCCAAGGTATCATTTCTAATACATCTGTTGGGCAGGCTCGTACACATTGAGTACATCCTATACATGTATCATAAATCTTTACTGAATGTGACATTGGAACATAATCCTTGAACATCAAAAATTCAACATTTTCAATCTAGTAAATTGGTAAACCAATTATATATATCTATATATGATATATATATATCTATATATATATATCTATATTATATACCAGATGAATCAATGATTTATAAGAATTTTGCTACTAAAAATATATTTATAGATTAATAACTAATAAGAGAATAGAACCAAGATACTTTGATTTCTTATCTTTGTTTTCGCAAACGCAAACATGATTAAAAAGGATATATCATTTCTGCTAATTTGAATGGATTATATAGTACACACTATTCAAAATTAGACTTTTTTTTATGAATAATACTATTTATTCAACAAATTTGATTGATTGATACGGGTTGATTTTCTATTACGATATATTGAGGAAACAATAGCTGGTCCGATAGCTGCTTCAGCGGCTGCAACAGCTATAACAAAAATTGAAAAAATATTTCCTTTTAGTTGCCGCCTATCAAAAAAATCAGAAAAGGTTACGAGATTTATATTAACTGCATTTAGTATAAGTTCAAGACACATAAGGGCTCTAACCATATTTCGGCTCGTGATCAATCCATAGATACCTATAGAAAATAAATAAGCACTCAAAACAAGTGTATGCTCGAATATCATTGACCAACTCCTTTTCAATTTTTATTCATTTCGATATGAATATGAATTCAACGGATTTTATTGCCTAACATAATAAGTCTACAACAAAATCAAGTATTTGCAAAAAGATTTTATACTTTATACATAAATATTCTTTTTCCTTAACATATAATTCAACAAAAAAGAAATGTAATAAATTCTAACAAAATGTAATTTATATTATTTTATTAGTTCGAAAACTTTCTTATTGGCGAGCCACAAAAATTGCACCTATTAAAGCAACTAAAAGAATTATTGAAATTAGTTCAAATGGAAGAAAAAAATCTGTTGATAAATGAATTCCAATTTGTTGACTAGTACTTATCAAATCTTGCTCTAAAATCTGATTGGGTCTTGTCGTCCAAATAATTCCGTGCCATGATGTCTCTAGAATAGTAGTTATTTGTGAAAGAAAGATACTGGTACAAACCATCAAAGTAATTCCATCCCCAACGGTCCAAACACGAAAATTTTGGTAATAGTCCGAACCATTCATAAACATCACAGCAAATATTATTAAAACATTTATAGCGCCCACGTAAATAAGTAGCTGTGAGGCAGCTACGAAATGGGAGTTTGATAAAATATAGAATAAAGATACACAAACAAGAACTAGTCCCAATGAAAAAGCAGAAAAAATCGGATTCGTAAAGAATACTACTCCTAGACTTCCTAATATGAGACCTGATCCAAGAAAGATTAAAATAAAATCATGTAGCGATTCGGACAAATCCATTATATGTAAAATAAAAGATAAATAGAAATTTCATGACCTTATTGATATGACCAGGAAAAAACTTGTTAAATACGAAAATTATCTGTGCATAGAAATTCACCAAATCCTAAGATAAGATATGTGAATTGTTATTAGGTACAGTTGTTATAGAATCAATGGAATTTCATTCTTTTCTTTATGCCAAAGAGTCATTTCAAAAAAATAGAATATCTTTTTTTTTATTCTATATATAGAGAAATTCAATTATTTTTGTGAAGAATTTTGAAATCATTTTATTTGAATTGTTCGAATTGTATAATCATCAATTACTGATACTGGTAAACGACCCAAAGCAATTAGATTATAATTCAATTCGTGGCGATCATAAGTTGAAAGTTCATATTCTTCGGTCATTGATAAACAATTTGTTGGACAATACTCAATACAGTTACCACAAAATATACAGATTCCAAAATCAATACTGTAATTAAGCAACCGTTTTTTTCGAATATCAGTTTCTAGTTTCCAATCAACAATGGGTAGATCTATAGGACAGACACGAACACATACTTCACAAGCAATGCATTTATCAAATTCAAAATGTATTCGACCGCGAAAACGTTCTGATGAGATTATTTTTTCATAAGGATATTGAATAGTTACGGGTAACCTATTTGCATGAGATAAGGTAATCATGAGACCTTGACCAATATATCTAGCAGCTCGTATTATTTGTTCACTATAATTTATGAATTCAGTTACCATAAGGAACATATCGTGAATAGCTCTGAATATTTTTTTTCTTTCTCTTGTTTAAAACAAGTTCTGAATTTTGAATATAGAAGGTCCACATTTTTTTTACAGTGAAAACAGTTGAGACGACGTTGTTAATAATAGATTACCAAGAGAAATGGGTAAAAGAAACTTCCACCCAAGATTTAATAATTGATCTATTCGTAGCCTAGGCAAAGTCCATCTTGTTGTGATAGAAACGAATATGAATAAATAAGTTTTAACTAGTGTAATAAAGATACCAATTATCGTTACAAAAACTCCGTATGTTTTATTTATTTGAAAAAAATTAGAAACGAAGATGTACGGAATAGAGAAATTTGAACCACCAAAATAAAGAACTGTTACAAATAAGGAAGAAACGAATAGGTTTAAATAGGAAGCAACATAAAATAAACCAAATTTGATACCGGAATATTCGGTTTGATAACCCGCTATTAGTTCTTCTTCCGCTTCTGGTAAATCAAAAGGTAATCTTTCACATTCTGCTAGGGAAGAGATTAGAAAAACGAGGAAACCCATAGGTTGCCGCCACAAATTCCATCCCCAAAAACCATATTTGGATTGTGCATCAACTATATCAACTGTACTTAAACTGTTAGATAATCCTAGTCGGTGATGACATTACTGTTACCATCTCTATTACAGAACCGTACATGAGATTTTCATCTCATACGGCTCCTTTAAAGCCTTAAAAAAATATAAGAACCCGGCCAATTATTTCTCCCTTGATATATCCCTAAGATAGATAAGATTCTATTTTCTCGGACGGTTCTGAATTAGACCCATGGAATTCTGTCTGTTCTAAAAAAAATTTTTAAATGAATACACACTTATTTAAAAAATAAAAACATTTGCACATTTATTGAATTTCTTTAGATAAATAAAAAATACAAAAGGTACTTCTGAATTGATCTCATCCTTTAAAAAATTCAAAATTAAATTTGTTGAGTAATAACTTAATTTCATTTTTGCATAAAATACTCTTTTAAAATTATCAAGAACTCCCACATCATTTTCGATTCCGAAAAATAATTAGATGTTCTTTTTTTAAATTATGATTATCTCCATAAATATGGAGTATATAAGACAAAAAAGAAAAAGGAGATCACTTTTACCTCTTATCTTATTCCTTTTTGTGCAAGCAAAAGGGGACTTCAAAAAATTAAAGGATTATTTCGTTCCTGATAGTTATTTATTCAATCAATGGATGGAAGTATACTCTAGATCGGAATTGGGGGGAGTACTGCCTTATTTTTTCTACCAACTTCAAGTCCCCATTAGTATTCTTTTTATATTATACATAAATTGGATAATTTAAAAAAGAAATATACGTTACTAATCTTTTGTGTATTTTGGTGTTTCTAGCCATCCATTAATTTTTTTTATTATATTAATGCCTTTTTTTAATTTTGTTAATATATGTATGCTAATTCATACAAATGATATTGAAAATTTGAAAAAGGTTGGTCTTTTGCGTCCGCTTCAAGACAGGATTACTAATCAACAAATCTTGGGAAAAACAACCACTTCTATACATAGAATATAATATATAGAATCTAATTCTAGAATTTCATTGATTTTTTCACCTTATTCTTATACATAGAAAATTAGACTCAATATTTTTACTGCAATTTGAAATCATCATACTTTCTCTATAAGTAATAGAGTATTCTATAAATTATATTCAAAAAAAGCTGTTTTATTGCACTCATATAACTATCTGATTCAATTATTCAATCCAAATGCGAAAAGAATATATATATATTCTTTATAGATTCTTTTTGTACTTTAAATATAAGGAGAGGCTTATAAGAAATAGTATCAAAAAATTTATGTCTCAACGAAGCACACATAGAGATATCGATAACACACATAGAGTTAATGGTATTTCATAACTAATTGATTGAGCAGCTGCTCGTAGACCACCCAAAAAGGAATATTTATTATTTGACCCATATCCTGACATAAGAAGTCCAATGGGGGCAATACTCGAAATAGCAATCCATAAAAAAACACCAATATTCAGATCAGATAAAACAAAGTTATAGCCAAAAGGAATTACTGAATAGCTTATTATAATGGATATGACTGAGATAGATGGGCCGAAACTAAATAAACGAATATCTCCTCTAGATGGAATAAGATTCTCTTTAAAAAGTAATTTTGTTCCGTCTGCTAGAGCTTGAAGAACTCCAAAAGGACCGGTGTATTCAGGTCCAATACGCTGTTGTATCCCTGCAGATATTTCTCTTTCTAACCATACAATTGCTAGTACACTTATAGTAATTCCTAATATCAAAATAAAAATAGGCACAAATACCCAAAGAATTCCATATATCTCTTTCAAAAATTGCAATCTGAAAAAAAAATGTATATCTTGTATTTCTGTTAAATCAATTATCATTTCAACGATCAACTTCTCCCATAATAATATCTATGCTACCTAGTATTGTCATAATATCGGCCAATTTCATTCTTTTAACTAATTGAGGAAGAATTTGCAAATTTATAAAACCGGGCGGATGAATTTTCCATCTCCAAGGAAAACCATTTTGATCCCCTATTAGAAAAATCCCTAATTCTCCCTTGGGGGCTTCAACTCTTACATAAAGTTCTTGTTTTGGCAATTCAAAACTCGGAGACGATTTTTTACTAATAAATCGATACTCAAACTCATTCCATTCTGGCTCTTTTTCTCTATCAAAGCAGCGGATTTCTAAATTTTCATATGGACCGCCGGGAAGTCCTTCCAAAGCCTGTTGAATAATTTTTATGGATTCTATCATTTCACCAATTCGAACTAAATAACGAGCTAATGAATCTCCTTCTTTTTGCCATTGAACTTCCCAATGAAATTCTTCGTAACATTCATAATTATCCACTTTACGTAGATCCCATTGTATTCCGGAAGCCCGAAGCATCGGTCCTGATAAACCCCAATTAATAACTTCTTTTACATCAACAACACCGACGCCCTCAACCCGTTCTAAAAAAATAGGATTTCGCGTAATAAGTTTTTGATATTCAGCAATACTTGTTAAAAAATAATCGCAGAAATCATAACATTTATCTATCCAACCATAAGGTAGATCAGTCGCTACCCCTCCGATACGAAAAAAATTATGCATCATTCTCATACCTGTGGCAGCTTCAAATAGATCATATATTAATTCTCTTTCTCTGAAAATATAGAAAAAAGGTGTTTGTGCACCAATATCTGCCATAAAAGGTCCTAGCCATAGTAGGTGAGAAGCTATACGGCTTAACTCCAACATTATTACTCGGATATAGCTGGCTCTTTTAGGTACTTGAATATTTCCCAACTGTTCTGGTCCATTTACAGTTATTGCTTCTGTGAACATTGTAGCTAAATAGTCCCAACGTGTTACATAAGGCAGATATTGTATAATTGTTCGGTTTTCCGCTATTTTTTCCATTCCTCTGTGTAAATAACCCAATATCGGTTCACAATCAATAACATCCTCACCATCTAGAGTAACAATAAGTCTAAGAACACCGTGCATTGATGGGTGGTGAGGCCCCATATTGACTATCATGAAGTCCTTTCTTTTCGTTGAGATATTCATAGGTTTTTGCTCGATTTATTCTTTTATGAATCGCTTAAAAAAAAAGTTCATCCAAATTCAAGATCTAATAAATCGAATAATTGAAAATTACTCTTCAATTTAACGAATTTGTGACTGCCGAATATTAAACTGATTGATTAATTTTTTATACCGTATTCCATCTTTCTTTGACAAATAAGACAGTAATCTTTGCCGTTTTCCCAAAATTTTACGTAAACCTGTTTGGGATGAGTAGTCTTTTCGGTGCAATTCAAAATGTGAAGTAAGTCTTCGTATTCTATTGGTAAATTTGAATATTTGAAATTCAACCAATCCCGGTTTTTTTCCTTTTTTTTCTTGTGAAATAACAGGTATAAATGACTTTTTTACCATAAAAAAATAAAAGTTTTTCCTTCTCCTCGATTTTTATAGATATTTTTATTGATCAGTAATTAGAATGACACTCATTTTTAATTTTTTGATAGAAATCCGAAATCTAATTTTTTTGATAACTGAAATCAATCCAATTGAAATAGAGAATTTAAATAGATATAGTATAAAGGAGACTAGTTTGATATATAAAAAAGAATTGTATACATTACATTAGATAAAAAAAGATAATTTTGTTAATGCTTTTTTTTTATGTATACATCATTGAATTAAAATCAATGCCATACCAAAATACGTGTATTTGTTTAACCTATGTATCTATCTATAGATAGATACATATGCTAAATAGAAAACAAAATTAGATTAACGAATTTTCACACGCGGATACATATGTATCCTTACTATACTGAAACGGCTTCCATTATGGGTATTAAACCAATAACGATTTATACAAGCTAAATCTTCTAATCGATATTTTGGCCAAAGAAAAATTTTGAAATTCATTAGTTTTTTTTTCTCTTTCTCATTTCTTTTTTTAGTCAAAACTTTAAAACAATTTTGGACTTTATTTTCATTATAAAATATTGTGTTTCTATGCATACTATTTATATTATTTGGATCTAAACAAATTCTAATTCTCAACTCTCTACGACGTCTAGCAGATAAAATGTTTTCAGGAACAAGTAAATTAAATTTCTCGTTTTCTTTGTTTTCTGTTATCTTTTGATCTTTTGTTCTTGTAATGTATTTATCAAAAAATTTCTTATTAACATGAATTTTTTCTGAGTATTTTTTATAAATTTTGCGTTTATTCTTATGAATTAATGAAAAACCCATCATTTTATACTTAAAAAATTGTTTATTATTTTTTCTAGACAGGCGAACTGGTTCGATAACAAATAGTTCTTTTTTCCTAAATTTATTATTTTTCTTTTTCCTTAAGCCTGAAAGAGTTAAATTCGTCTGTTTTTGAATCATCATAATATCTAGACCTAGTTCTCCTCTTTGAATAGAGGCTATAGTAATTTTTCTTAAATTTGTCAATCTAATAAGGAGACAATATACTTTTACATTGTTAAATATTTTTTGACCTAAGAAATTTTTCCAGTTTAAATGGAAATTCAAAAAATTTCTTACTAAGAATTGAAGTTCTGCCTCCATATTGTTCTTGGGTTTTTTTTTCGATGTTCTAAAAACATCTATTTTTTTTTTCTTTCTAGTAATATTCTTTTCACTAACATTTTTATTTCCTTTAGAATGTAAAAAAAGAGAATGTAAATAAAGTAATTTTATTGGTATAATTTGCGAGTTACCCCTAAATGTATTATAAAATATCACAAATTTGGAAAAGAACCAAAATTCCGGATTGCATATGGAACGATTTAGTATTTTTCTATTGATTCCCGTCCAATCCAAATATTTTCTATCCGGATTTATAATAATAGTATCTTCTGCTATATAATTCTTGATAAAAATATTACTTATTCTATCAAATAAGTCTTTTTTATATGTATTGTAATTAGAAGAAATCATTGTGTTTTTATTTGATTGAAATAGGGATCTATATCGATAAATATATGAGTCTTTCTTATTTGCATAATTCATAAAATTATAGGATAAAAGATCGTATTTATATTGTTTTCTAATTTTTTTTTTTAATGGGATTCCTTGTTGTTCTTTGTAAAGAATTAATGGGCTTTTTCCATATGAATCCCATTTGGTTAAATTTTTATTTTGAGTTACACCACATTTAGTGATTCTATTTCTCCATTTTTGTGATACTAATTTTGACCAGCTACTGTTAGATAAGTTATATTGATAATAATTATTCTTTAACCAATTTGTCCATTGATTTAGTTCAGAATTGAGCAGGTTATTTTGTTTTCTTTTAGAATGAACTATTCCTTGTGCTCCAAAAAAAGAATCCTTTATTTCATTTTTCAGAAAAAAAAAATTTTTATTATATTGAAAAAGAAGTCTTAACTTATATATGTTTATGTTAATAATTCGGGTTTGTAACAAATTTAAAAATACATATGGTTGTGACAAAAAGGAGACATCAAAATAATTATGTGAATTCGCATTCTTATTCTTATTATTAAAATATTTGTGTAATTTTAAAAGAAAGGGAATTATACTTTGATTTGTTTTATAACTTCTTTCTGTATTTGGTTCATTATCGTAAAGCCATTTATTTAAAAATTTTTTTGTTGATTCAAGAAAAAGTTGTAGCTGGATTTTCGGAATACAAATGATATATAGAAAGATATCTATGTATATTTTTTTCATCAAAAATTGAAAAAAAGAATGTGATTTTTTAGTTAAGCTAATATTTCTTCTTTGGAATATCTGCAAAATTTTTTTTTCGAATTCTATCCTTTTACTATCATAAATTTTTTTCTTCGAATGAATATTTGTCTCGCGAATTCCAAGTCCTCTTTTCTTTTCTTCTTTTTTCATTTTTTCTATTTTTTTAATAACTACTTTTCTCTTAGTATTGAGATCCTTTATAGATTTTTTTTTCAATGAAAAATTTGTCGACTTTATCGATTGAATTGAAATGGTTGCTTCAGAAATCATTGAATTATTCTTCCAAATTGTTGAATATTTTTTGTTTTCGCTCAATTCATCGAGTTTTGGGGGTTTCCTTTTAATAAAAAAATATTTTAAATTTAAAAATTCTTGTTTTTTTTTCGTGAGGAATACTATACTTTTTCTAATAATTTCAAGAATACTTTGGATGATCCCTTTTGCTTTTTCTATTACGATATTTAGAAACAGTTTGAATTTTTCACTTAAAACTTTTAGAACTAGAAAAGTGAAAAATTCAAATTTTTTCTTTTTTTTTTTTAGTTCTTTTAAAATGGGGTCGAAAAAGGAAAGTGGATTTTTCGTGGAACTAGAAAAAGGCAATTCAACTTCCATCCCCCAAACTGTTAAAAAACAAAAGTTCTTTTTTTTCTTTGAATTTTTTTTGTTTTCATTACATCGTATTTTAGATTTATGCCAAGGTTTTAGACGAAAAGGAAATAATATTTTTATCTGAATCCCATCTGTTAGCCATTTTTGCGGAAACTCTCTTTCGGATAATTGAACGCCGTTATACGTGCATTTAATATATATTTCTCTCTTCCAATCCATATAATCTTCAGACCATTCTGGAATTTGAAAAAATAGTATACGAATTGTATTTTTAATTATTATAAATGAAGGTAATAGAATATATTTCCTAATAAAGCATTGGGTTATTAATAAAACACCTCTTATTACTTGAGCAAATATAATGCTATCCCAGGCTTCTGCTATTTCTATACGTTTTCTTTCTGCATTTTCCTTTTTTGCTTCCTCCTCTTTTTTTTTCGGACTTTTTTTTGTTTTTTCCTCTATAGAACCTAAAATTTGAAATTCTGTCTTTTTACGAATCCAAATATTTAACATAAAAAATCTTTTCATTGATTTTAAACTATGAAAAGAAAAGAATATTGATTTTTCAATTTTATCCAAAAAAAGCGGCGAATGCACCCTTTTTTGAAAAAATTTCCAAGTAACTGTTTTCCGTCTTTGAGCACGGATAGATCCTTTGATTATGTCTCTTCGAAAATCCGATTGTTGGGAATAACGTCTTAAAGCCAATTCGTTTTTTTGTTCATTATTTTCAGTATCTCCACGATCACGATA
>NW_028196886.1:37500-42500 GCF_037176805.1 Vigna unguiculata
GTCAACTGGAATGTGTATTATCGATATAGGGGATCTTTCAAGTGAGAAGATCCATCGACCTGAGACGAAGAGAAAGAAAGGTCTATCTATTTTTTTTTTAGTTATTCAGTTAAACCAATGATTCGTTATTGGAGCAGCTAGCAACAACTATCTCATCTGGGAAAAGCCATCTTTTTCTCAACAATGTCTTTGTCATTTGATCCAATAGCGCTTCGTTAGATAGGAACAGATTTGATAAATATTGATAACTCTCAGATAGAGTATTAGAAGGGAAAAATCCTTTAGATGATGAACTATTGATTCTAAGCCATCTCTGGCAATGAATCAACAATTCAAAATGCTTTTCTTGCGTATTCTTGATAAACCAGTGTTTATATATAGATGTAGGAAGATTTGTTTGGGAAGTAAGAAGTTCCCTTGACATCTCTTCATCTGTAAAGAATTGTCGATGTGAAAACACAGAGACAAAAGGCTGATCTTTGAATAGGAAAAAGAGTGGATCCACGGGGTCCCAAATGAATTGGCTTATTCGAAAAAAGCCCTGTTCTTTGGAAGATCTATCTCGTGTCTGGTACTGCATGGTTCCACCCTGCAAGAACTCTGAATCATTCTCTTGAAGCTCATCCTCTTCATCATAAATGATCCGCTTGTCCCGAAATGACCTGGCCCAATAGGGAAATCCCAAATTATTGGGCCTTTCAATACAATCAAATAGAAAGCCCCAAGGGCGCCATATTCTAGGAGCCCAAACGATGTGATTGAAAAAATCCTCCTCTATCTGTTGCGGGTCGAGGACTCCTCCCCCTTCTTCAAACTCCGATTCATATTTTTCATAGAGAAATCTCTGATCAACGATAGAATAAGATCCATTTTGAATCCTATTTAAGGGATTCCTTGGTTCGGACCGAAGAAGCAATGTCACTCGATCCTTATCAAATTGACTGCAATCTTTTTCTGTACGTGAGGATCCCACCAGAGCGCCTTCTACTTCTAATAGGCCATGAACTAGATCATAATTCTTCTCAACGAGTCCATAAGATGTGATCCCATTTTTTTCATCAGGTCCGGGTAGAGACCAAAGGTCTTGAGCGACCGATCCGGCAGAACAACTCAAAAGGTAAAGAAGTATCGTTAATTTCTTCATACTCGTTCCAAGTTCGAAGTACCATTTGTACAAATAAGAATCCCCCCCGTCACATGATTTCTTCTTCATATAGATAGATATAGGATCTATGGAGCAATTACTTAGAAGTACATTTTGTGAAACAGCCCTTCCTATCTGATAGAAAAGGATCCCATGATCCTGAACCGATCTTACCTGAGATCGGAAATCCCAAGTTTGTCTATGAAGAACAGAACTAATTATATTAGTGTCTATGATGGATTTTTTTTGTATAATACTAATCGATAGGGCCTCATTGTTAAGTGCTACAAGATCTCGTACATTTGAACCCATCGTCGTGGACCCGAATCCATTAGTATGGGACATTTTCTTTTCCAAGTGAAATCCCCTAGTATATGAAAGAGTGAAAAAGTGTTTTCGTTGTTGTGGAATAAGAAGCCTTCGTATCTTAATGCATGTATTGAATTTATTCGGAGCTATTAGAGCTGGATCTACTTTTTGGGGAATATGAGTCGAAGCAATAACAAGAATATTTCTAGTGGAACATCTTTCACAATCCCTGGAGAGATAGTTCACTAAAAGACCGAGGGATAAGTAATTCGACTCAGTCACATCCAGATCATGAATGTTAGGAATCCATATTATGCAAGGAGACATTGCTTTTGCTAATTCGAAGTGAAAGGTGATATAAAATCGGTCTATTTCTGGCATCATATCCATAGTTAGCGTATTCATCATAGTTAGAAGCTCCAGCTCCATATCAAGGTCACGGTCGATATCGTCACTATCGTCACTATCATCAATATCGTCACTATCATCAATATCGTCACTATCATCAATATAGTCACTATTATCAATAAGAAAACCCTTAGGCTTGTTATCCAGGAACTTGTTCAGAAATACTGTAATGAAAGGAACATAGGAGTTTGTCGCTAGGTATTTGACCAAATAGGATCGTCCAGTTCCTATAGAACCTATCACTAAAATACCCCTACTAGGGGGAGGTAGGGCTAAGCGGAGCGAAAAGGGTTTTCCATGAGATGGGAAATGCAAACTATTAGCCCCCCACAAGGTGTGTGAATAAGTAATTGTCTGATAATTAGCAAGGAATATACGTCTTTCTACTAAACAGGATGTATTGAATTCATAAATCATTAGATACTTTTTTTGAATGT
Source organism: Vigna unguiculata (assembly GCF_037176805.1). Taxonomy (NCBI): domain Eukaryota; kingdom Viridiplantae; phylum Streptophyta; class Magnoliopsida; order Fabales; family Fabaceae; genus Vigna; species Vigna unguiculata. The sequence continues at coordinate 39,799 of NW_028196886.1, forward strand.
CAACTAAGTATCGTAAGTAAATTGCTCCCGGTTGTTCACTTATTTGATAACCAGAGTTATTCTTTGATAAAAGATCACTATGAGTAAGACTCAATAGAATTTGATCAATCCTTTTTTCTGTTGTTAAGGTAGAAAACTGAACCAAGAATTCTTTTTCTTTATCATCAATCGAATCAGTGTTCGAGACCCAGGATTCTATTTGATCATCAATCCAATCACCATTCACGTTTTTTATTTTTCTTATCAAGGAATAGATTGCTTTACTTGGATGACTTAGATGTCTCGTATTTCTCGAAAAAGCGATTCGATTGATGGGATTTGGTATAATACTTATGAGATCGATGAGATTCCAATATTTATTCTTAGAACGTATGGATTTGACCCCATAAGCGGGACCACCACCCCATAGCATGTTGCTACCAAAAGCAAAACTCCGTATTTCTTCTAGAGAATCTCCTAATTGTTCCAGAGCAACTAGAAAGATATTCTTTAACCAGAAAGAATTCAGTTCAGATGTAGGATACCTATCCAGAAGTTTTCGCAACTCAATCATGTATGATGGAATCATCAAAGATTTTACCTTTTCGAACTCTGTCTGTAACTCACTATAGACTCGAGAAACAAAGAGAAGATGTGTACGAACGAGATATCCAGCAACAAGGAGAAGGAAAAGGATTGAATAGAAGAACTCCTGAACATTTAGCGATCTCAGATGTGTCGATATCAATAGTAACTCATTATTTCGATGAGTCATTTCTTCGGACAGAAGAAGATTATGGAAACAATTACCCGGAATCTCACTTATCAGATTCCATTGTGGAAGACACAATGGAATCTGACGAATTCGCCATAATATATCTGACCCATGCATAATATCATGAAAAATGGATACAAATTTTTGGCTGCTACTTAGTATCGGCAATAGGTCTGAAAAAGTATCTAAAAATATGAAATTTAGATATTTGTACCCCGTCGAGGTAAGGAACCATGGTATATATGTTTGGAATAGATTCCATTTTGAGAGAGTTGAAAAAACACTATCTTGTTGAAAGGTTCTATACATCTGACCTTTCTCAAGGCATTTTTGTAGACAAGAACTCCGTTTTTTCCTTTTTTCGGATGGTAAATATTTCTCAGAACATGGAGTGTGAATCCAACCCATGTTTGAATTGAAATTGAGATACTGATACAAGTTCTTCCCTTCTGAATCAGGTATATTCATATCTGAAAGAGGTTGACAATAAGTTTTTTCAAAATGGACTATTTGTCCCTCTGTTAGAGGTGTTCCAGAAATGTCTGCGATCGAGTAAATAGCTCCACGAACGAATGGATCGTATCGAATTGGAAAATGGAAAGATTTGTAGAAGTTATACCCTTCGTCGCCACTTTGCGGAAAATCGTTAGGTATCAATATGTTAGATACCTGTAACTCGATTGGTGAAATAGTATCTCTCTTCAAAAAAGCATGTTTTTTTTGACCATCGCAAAAAGAAAAGATTTTGTTGCGAATGAACAAGATTTTGAGGAATTGTCCATACGTAAAATCATAATTATTGATACGGGCCTTTTCCACATAAAAAGGGAATCTTTTGTTACAATAGAAGCAGAAGTGATATTGATTATTCAAGAATCGAAGTCGATTTGCTTTATAAAAATAGTATATCAATGAACTTCTATGAAATGGTTTCACGGGATTCAGCCAATTGTCTGGATCGTGGGATATCATTGAGAAATAGGAATCTGTGTTATCAAAAGATTTCCTGCGATTCTTTCTAGTATGGAATGAGTCAATCATCCACTTTGGTATCTTATTGAACAAAAATGGTGATATTGTTCCTCCATTGATCAAGAATTTCGATTTTTGGGAAGTATCTTGGTCATCCAATAATAAGGGTTTCCTTTTTTTCAAATGAAAGATTTGAAGACCTATTGATTCTAATAACTGATTACAGAGTGGATCATTCGGACCTTTCAATTCATAGATGTGGATCTCGGACCTATGAATGGGGATACCCCCAAAACTCACAAATAAAAAAGAAGGAAGTGAGTTAGACAAAAAGAGAAGAAACTTGGGCAAAAAAAGAAGTAACTTGGACAAAAATAAACAAAGTGACTTAGACAAATCTTTTTTGTCGATAACCTCAGACCAATCAATCGAATATTGATTAATATGTAATCGATCGAACACTACTTGAAAACGGCTATTCTGCTCAGAAATGAAATAGTCCAAATGTTCCTGGAAATTCTTGCTCCCATTGGACCATTTGTATCTATATACATTAGGATCCCAATTCATAGATCTCTCCGTTCGAGAAATCAAAATAAGAGGATCGAACCACTTCTTCTGACTCTTTTTCAAATTTGATAAATGTTGGTTGATCGTGTATTTCATTCTAGTTCGATGATTCAGAGTATCATTTCCTATTTGATACCTTTGAATTCCATATTCGAAGTTGCAATTGAATCGATTCAATACATTTCTTATGTAACCATGGGTGCTATATTGGATTTGAATCAGATTTCGGATCAATCTATATTGATTGACTGCCTCCATTATGTTGTTGCTAGCAAATACAACTATTTTAGGTTTTGGATCTTCCACATTATTTCCGCAAGAGGTCTGGACCCATTTTTTTATGATCCTTCGATAAAAAGATTCATTCTCTTCATAAAAAAGAGGAGGTAGAACCAATAAAGAGTGC
>NW_028196886.1:47500-50321 GCF_037176805.1 Vigna unguiculata
AGTACAAATAGTAATTGATGTGATTTGTACATAAATAAAACATTATGATACTTGAATTTCTATTTGAATTTTCTATTTGCTTTAGTTGAATATCTTCTTTTATTCGATTTTTTGAATTGTTTATTTTACAATAGTCGATGATAGTCACAATAGAAATTTCAACGAACTTAGTCAATGAGCTATAATGAGTTATAAAGATCTATCTATAGATAAAAAATACACAAATAAGAAATATCATTTTATGTAAGGAGTATGTTGATTATATAAAAAGTAAGAGGCAACAATTTTTTTCGTTTACCATGGGGAAGGACACTATCGCCAACATAATAACCTATATACGAAATGCTGACATGAATAAAAAAGGAATGGTTCAATTACCTTTTACTAACATTACAGAAAAAACTGTAAAAATACTTTTACGAGAGGGTTTTGTTGAAAACATCAGAAAACATAGAGAAAACGACAAATATTTTTTAGTTTTAACTCTACGGTATCGAAGAAATAGAAAAGAATCATATAAAAGTTTTTTCAATTTAAAACGAATAAGTACACCTGGTCTACGAATATATTACAATTATCAACAAATCCCTCGAATTTTAGGAGGCATGGGGATTGTCATTCTTTCAACTTCTAGAGGTATAATGACAGATCGAGAGGCTCGATTAGAAAAAATCGGCGGCGAAGTTTTATGTTATATATGGTAATCTTTCTAATATCCGAATTCGATGAGAAACTTGTATCCATTTCATTTATGTAAAAAAAAAAAAGAGAGATAAAACGCAAGTTTCTAATAGAACTTCATCCCTCATAGATAGAAATATATCTATTTTTTTTTAGATAGATATATTTATTGATGAATGTAAGAAGGGATTTCACTGGAATTGTAAAAAAAAGGGAAATTCACGAAGATTTAATTACTAAATGAATAACTTATCCATAAATTATTTGCCCGGGGTTTAAGGTTTATATACAATTAATGCAAATTGGATTTTTATTTCTATTCTAGAATATGTTTCCAATACTTTTTCTGGACATACGATAAGAAAATAAAAAAGAGAAGTCACTCAATTGAATTAGGATGTTTTTTAATCTCAACTTTATTTTCTATTTTATTGAGAAAGCCACTAATAGACGTTCAAATAGACGTTCAAAATGTAAGGAACCTTTATTTTCTTCCACAATTTTGGATTAACTAATTAAGGAATGTAAAATATGAAAATAAACGCCTCGGTTCGTAAAATTTGTGAAAAATGTCGATTGATTCGAAGACGAGGACGAATTATAGTAATTTGTTTCAATCCAAAACATAAACAAAGACAAGGATAATATTTGAACAAACAGAAGCTTTCTAAAAAAATAGACTAGATAAAAAAAGAGAGAAAATTATAAAATTATCTAGAATATATATTATTCTATGAAAATGAAAAATCCATTTTTTAAATATTATTGATATTTCAACTTTTAACTTTGATTTCAAAAATTGTATTTGATATTAATCAAAAGCAAATAAAAAGAATATAGAAAAAATCGAATATCAAATTCGAAAAGAATTGGAAAAGGATCCGTTTTTGACATGAAATGGATATCTCCATACCCTAGATCTATCTTATTTTTTTTTTTTTAATGAAATATTGTATTGAAATAATCGAATATGGCAAAATCTATACCTAAAAAAGGTTCACGTAAAAATGTACGTATTGGTTCGCGTAATTATACTCGTAAAATACCAAAGGGAATTATTCATGTTCAAGCTAGTTTCAACAATACTATTGTGACTATTACAGATGTACGAGGTCGGGTGATTTCTTGGTCCTCCGCGGGTACTTGTGGATTCAAGGGTACACGAAGGGGAACACCTTTTGCCGCTCAAACTGCAGCAGGAAATGCTATTCGAACAGTATCGGATCAAGGCATGCAACGAGCAGAAATCATGATAAAAGGGCCTGGCCTCGGAAGAGATGCAGCATTAAGAGCTATTCGTAGAAGTGGTATACTATTAAATTTTATACGAGATGTAACTCCTATGCCACATAATGGATGTAGGTCTCCTAAAAAAAGACGTGTATAAAACTAAAAATAAACATTAAAAATAGTTCAAGAGAAAAAAACAAGTCAAGAGTTTTATCAAAATAATTACTATGGTTCAAGAGAAATTAAGAGTCTCTACTCGGACACTACAATGGAAATGTGTTGAATCACGAATAGACAGTAAGCGTCTTTATTATGGACGCTTTATTCTGTCCCCACTTATGAAAGGTCAAGCCGATACAATAGGCATTGCAATCCGAAGAATTTTACTCGGAGAAATAGAGGGAACATGTATCACACGTGTAAAATCAGAGAAAATACCACATGAATATTCTACCATAATAGGTATTGAAGAATCAGTACATGAAATTTTCATGAATTTGAAAAAAATTGTATTGAAAAGTAATATGTATGGAACACAGGACGCATGGATTTCTTTCAAAGGTCCTGGATATATAACCGCTCAAGACATCATTTTACCACCCTCGGTGGAAATCGTTGATAATAGACAACATATAGCCAACGTAACAGAACCTGTTAATTTGTGTATTGAATTAAAAATTGAGAGAAATCGTGGGTATCGTATAAAAACATTAAAAAACTTTCAAGACGGAAGTTATGATATAGATGCTAGATTCATGCCTGTTCGAAATGTAAATTATAGTATTCATTCTTATGTCAATGGGAATGAAAAACAAGAAATACTTTTTCTGGAGATATGGACAAACGGAAGTTTAACTCCTAAGGAAGCCCTTTATGAAGCCTCCCAAAATTTGATTGATTTATTTCTTCC
>NW_028196887.1:0-5000 GCF_037176805.1 Vigna unguiculata
TTAAAAAAAATGTAAGTTTTTCGTTATAGAGGCTGACACTAATTGGTCACATGGAATAGACTATGATGTAGCCATGTAATGTACTTTACCTTGCTTGGTGGGGAGTTTTGTGAAAAAGTGAAATTCGTGGTTTTTGAGATGTGAAGGTTGGAATGGCCTCCAAATGCCCCCAAATGAATACCATGAAAGTCTTGGTGCACAAAAGTTTTGAGTTGGTTGGGTTTTACACATGGGCAAGGTTGTCGGTGCACCACGGCATAGCTAAATGGCTTGGTGGGGAGTTTTGTGAAAAAATGAAATTCGTGGTTTTTGAGATGTGAGGGTTGGAAAGGCCTCCAAATGCCCCCAAATGAATACCATGAAATTCTTGGTGCACGAAAGTTTTGAGTTCGGAGGGTTTTGCACATGGCCAAGGTTGGCGGTGCACCACGACATAGCTAAATGGCTTGGTGGGGAGATTTGTGAAAAAATGAAATTCGTGGTTTTTGAGGTGTGAGGGTTGGAATGGCCTCCAAATGCCCCCAAATGAATATCATGAAATTCTTGGTGCACGAAAGTTTTGAGTTCGGAGGGTTTTGCACATGGCCAAGTTGGTCGGTGCACCGCGGCATAGCTAGATGGCTTGTGTGGAGTTTTGTGAAAAAATGAAATTCGTGGTTTTTGAGGTGTGAGGGTTGGAATGGCCTCCAAATGCCCCCAAATGAATACCATGAAATTCTTGGTGCACGAAAGTTTTGAGTTCGGAGGGTTTTGCACATGGCCAAGTTGGTCGGTGCACCGCGGCATAGCTAGAAGGCTTGGTGGGAGTTTTGTGAAAAAATGAAATTCGTGGTTTTTGAGGTGTGAGGGTTGGAATGGCCTCCAAATGTCCCCAAATGAATACCATGAAATTCTTGGTGCACGAAAGTTTTGAGTTCGGAGGGTTTTGCACATGGCCAAGTTGGTCGGTGCACCGCGGCATAGCTAGATGGCTTGTGTGGAGTTTTGTGAAAAAATGAAATTCGTGGTTTTTGAGGTGTGAGGGTTGGAATGGCCTCCAAATGTCCCCAAATGAATACCATGAAATTCTTGGTGCACGAAAGTTTTGAGTTCGGAGGGTTTTGCACATGGCCAAGTTGGTCGGTGCACCGCGGCATAGCTAGATGGCTTGTGTGGAGTTTTGTGAAAAAATGAAATTCGTGGTTTTTGAGGTGTGAGGGTTGGAATGGCCTCCAAATGTCCCCAAATGAATACCATGAAATTCTTGGTGCACGAAAGTTTTGAGTTCGGAGGGTTTTGCACATGGCCAAGTTGGTCGGTGCACCGCGGCATAGCTAGAAGGCTTGGTGGGAGTTTTGTGAAAAAATGAAATTCGTGGTTTTTGAGGTGTGAGGGTTGGAATGGCCTCCAAATGTCCCCAAATGAATACCATGAAATTCTTGGTGCACGAAAGTTTTGAGTTCGGAGGGTTTTGCACATGGCCAAGTTGGTCGGTGCACCGCGGCATAGCTAGATGGCTTGTGTGGAGTTTTGTGAAAAAATGAAATTCGTGGTTTTTGAGGTGTGAGGGTTGGAATGGCCTCCAAATGTCCCCAAATGAATACCATGAAATTCTTGGTGCACGAAAGTTTTGAGTTCGGAGGGTTTTGCACATGGCCAAGTTGGTCGGTGCACCGCGGCATAGCTAGATGGCTTGTGTGGAGTTTTGTGAAAAAATGAAATTCGTGGTTTTTGAGATGTGAGGGTTGGAATGGCCTCCAAATGTCCCCAAATGAATACCATGAAATTCTTGGTGCACGAAAGTTTTGAGTTCGGAGGGTTTTGCACATGGCCAAGTTGGTCGGTGCACCGCGGCATAGCTAGATGGCTTGTGTGGAGTTTTGTGAAAAAATGAAATTCGTGGTTTTTGAGATGTGAGGGTTGGAATGGCCTCCAAATGCCCCCAAATGAATATCATGAAATTCTTGGTGCACGAAAGTTTTGAGTTCGGAGGGTTTTGCACATGGCCAAGTTGGTCGGTGCACCGCGGCATAGCTAGATGGCTTGTGTGGAGTTTTGTGAAAAAATGAAATTCGTGGTTTTTGAGGTGTGAGGGTTGGAATGGCCTCCAAATGCCCCCAAATGAATACCATGAAATTCTTGGTGCACGAAAGTTTTGAGTTCGGAGGGTTTTGAACATGGCCAAGTTGGTCGGTGCACCGCGGCATAGCTAGAAGGCTTGGTGGGAGTTTTGTGAAAAAATGAAATTCGTGGTTTTTGAGGTGTGAGGGTTGGAATGGCCTCCAAATGTCCCCAAATGAATACCATGAAATTCTTGGTGCACGAAAGTTTTGAGTTCGGAGGGTTTTGCACATGGCCAAGTTGGTCGGTGCACCGCGGCATAGCTAGATGGCTTGTGTGGAGTTTTGTGAAAAAATGAAATTCGTGGTTTTTGAGGTGTGAGGGTTGGAATGGCCTCCAAATGTCCCCAAATGAATACCATGAAATTCTTGGTGCACGAAAGTTTTGAGTTCGGAGGGTTTTGCACATGGCCAAGTTGGTCGGTGCACCGCGGCATAGCTAGATGGCTTGTGTGGAGTTTTGTGAAAAAATGAAATTCGTGGTTTTTGAGATGTGAGGGTTGGAATGGCCTCCAAATGTCCCCAAATGAATACCATGAAATTCTTGGTGCACGAAAGTTTTGAGTTCGGAGGGTTTTGCACATGGCCAAGTTGGTCGGTGCACCGCGGCATAGCTAGATGGCTTGTGTGGAGTTTTGTGAAAAAATGAAATTCGTGGTTTTTGAGATGTGAGGGTTGGAATGGCCTCCAAATGTCCCCAAATGAATACCATGAAATTCTTGGTGCACGAAAGTTTTGAGTTCGGAGGGTTTTGCACATGGCCAAGGTTGGCGGTGCACCGCGGCATAGCTAAATGGCTTGGTGGGGAGTTTTGTGAAAAAATGAAATTCGTGGTTTTTGAGATGTGAGGGTTGGAATGGCCTCCAAATGCCCCCAAATGAATACCATGAAATTCTTGGTGCACGAAAGTTTTGAGTTCGGAGGGTTTTGCACATGGCCAAGGTTGGCGGTGCACCACGGCATAGCTAGATGGCTTGGTGGGGAGATTTGTGAAAAAATGAAATTCGTGGTTTTTGAGATGTGAGGGTTGGAAAGGCCTCCAAATGCCCCCAAATGAGTACTGTAAAAGTGTTGGTGCACAAAAGTTTTGAATTGGATGCATTTTGCACTTGGCCAAGTTGGTCGGTGCACCGCGACTAGATAGGTTGGTGCCAAAATTTGTCAAATTTAAGACCTTGGCCAAACTGAATGAAATTTTGTGGGGAGGTTCCTGATATTGTTTAGTGGTGGACTGGAAAAAATGAGGTCGAAATTCGAAGTCTACATGTGCTTTTCTATTTTTCCCGATTTTACACATACCCGGTAAGTAAAAAAAATAAAAAAAATAGTTCCCCTTCGAGAAAAATTATGAAATTTGGTGAGCAAGGAGATACCATTATTTTACGAATTACTGCAAAAAATCGCATCAAAATTCGAAGTATAGCCCGAGATATGGACTTATGTCTGCTCAAAAAAAGTGTATCTACTTGTACAATTTTGCCTTTTGCATATTAACCTCTTATAGGGGGGGAGTGCTCCTTGAGCCGGCCAGCTCCACACTGGCAGGTTTTAAAGGGAGCTTGATGAGGCCTCCCCCCTCACGTGGTGCGTGCGTTAGCATGTTTATCATGGCACAACTAGCCTCTTCATAGTTGTTGAGCTTTATTAATACCAACACACGGTCGTCACTGATCGTTGGTTAGCTCGGCAGCTAGTCCCTCGGATATTGTGGAAAGTTATTTTCATGCCTAGCGATGCTTGACCCTGCGTCACTTGATGTTTCCATTTGCTTGCTTGCCCATGGTAGGTGGGGGGTGGACCGTCTTGTGGTGTGGTGTCTTGCGAACGTGAGGGTGTGTGAGTTGTAATCGAGATGCACTTGCTGGCTGGCTCCATGCCTTGCGTATCGAACGGTCAAGCATGCATCTCTTCCATTTTCACCCGTTGCCTTGGGTGATATTGGTTGATCAGTCCCTGTGTTGCCTACCCACTAGACGGTACTTCTGTGGTTGCTTCGAATTCTATCTTTCCATCACGAAGAGGTGTTGGAGGATCCTAATGTCACGCACGTGTTCCATCTAGTGAAACATCTCAGTGATGCACGTGTTGTGGCTAGTTCTTTTGGATGCGGTGCATTATATGAACTCGGGTTTACTTTAGCGACCCAGTCAACATAATTCGGTTGTGTCCCTTGATTGAGACGTTGTCCTTGAACTTGTTGTGAACAATATCGTTCTTCCACAACCCGTCGTCTTGAGTGCGATGGAAGGCAAATAAGATGTGCTTTGGCATGTCATGCACGTACTCGATTGCGGGAAGTGTGAGAAAGTGTTGTTGACAACCCGTGGGAAATGGAATGTGGCAAATCGTGATGAGCTCTTCGTGGATCTGCGAAGAAGACGACCTTTGGGCCTGTTGGAAACGAGGGAGGCGATGTTGAACTGCGAAGAAGATGGACTTTTGGGTTGTTTGAATCAATGGGAGGCCACGCGAGAACTCCGAATACTATGGACTCTTGGGTTGTTGGAAGCAACGGGAGGCCCCGCTAGAACTCCGAATACTACGGACTCTTGGGTTGTTGGAAGCAAGGGGAGGCCCCGCTAGAACTCCGAATACTATGGACTCTTGGGTTGTTGGAAGCAAGGGGAGGTCCCGCTAGAACTCCGAATACTACGGACTCTTGGGTTGTTGGAAGCAAGGGGAGGCCCCGCTAGAACTCCGAATACTATGGACTCTTGGGTTGTTGGAAGCAAGGGGAGGCCCCGCTAGAACTCCGAATACTATGGACTCTTGGGTTGTTGGCAACGACAACTTGGGGGGATGACACTGGAAAAGAGTGAACTAGGCCAAACTGCGAACAAGGCAACTTGGGGGGATGACACTGGAAAAGAGTGAACTAGGCCAAACTGCGAACAAGGCAAC
>NW_028196887.1:25000-27500 GCF_037176805.1 Vigna unguiculata
TGAATACCATGAAATTCTTGGTGCACGAAAGTTTTGAGTTCGGAGGGTTTTGCACATGGCCAAGTTGGTCGGTGCACCGCGGCATAGCTAGATGGCTTGTGTGGAGTTTTGTGAAAAAATGAAATTCGTGGTTTTTGAGATGTGAGGGTTGGAATGGCCTCCAAATGCCCCCAAATGAATATCATGAAATTCTTGGTGCACGAAAGTTTTGAGTTCGGAGGGTTTTGCACATGGCCAAGTTGGTCGGTGCACCGCGGCATAGCTAGATGGCTTGTGTGGAGTTTTGTGAAAAAATGAAATTCGTGGTTTTTGAGGTGTGAGGGTTGGAATGGCCTCCAAATGCCCCCAAATGAATACCATGAAATTCTTGGTGCACGAAAGTTTTGAGTTCGGAGGGTTTTGCACATGGCCAAGTTGGTCGGTGCACCGCGGCATAGCTAGAAGGCTTGGTGGGAGTTTTGTGAAAAAATGAAATTCGTGGTTTTTGAGGTGTGAGGGTTGGAATGGCCTCCAAATGTCCCCAAATGAATACCATGAAATTCTTGGTGCACGAAAGTTTTGAGTTCGGAGGGTTTTGCACATGGCCAAGTTGGTCGGTGCACCGCGGCATAGCTAGATGGCTTGTGTGGAGTTTTGTGAAAAAATGAAATTCGTGGTTTTTGAGGTGTGAGGGTTGGAATGGCCTCCAAATGTCCCCAAATGAATACCATGAAATTCTTGGTGCACGAAAGTTTTGAGTTCGGAGGGTTTTGCACATGGCCAAGTTGGTCGGTGCACCGCGGCATAGCTAGATGGCTTGTGTGGAGTTTTGTGAAAAAATGAAATTCGTGGTTTTTGAGATGTGAGGGTTGGAATGGCCTCCAAATGTCCCCAAATGAATACCATGAAATTCTTGGTGCACGAAAGTTTTGAGTTCGGAGGGTTTTGCACATGGCCAAGTTGGTCGGTGCACCGCGGCATAGCTAGATGGCTTGTGTGGAGTTTTGTGAAAAAATGAAATTCGTGGTTTTTGAGATGTGAGGGTTGGAATGGCCTCCAAATGTCCCCAAATGAATACCATGAAATTCTTGGTGCACGAAAGTTTTGAGTTCGGAGGGTTTTGCACATGGCCAAGGTTGGCGGTGCACCGCGGCATAGCTAAATGGCTTGGTGGGGAGTTTTGTGAAAAAATGAAATTCGTGGTTTTTGAGATGTGAGGGTTGGAATGGCCTCCAAATGCCCCCAAATGAATACCATGAAATTCTTGGTGCACGAAAGTTTTGAGTTCGGAGGGTTTTGCACATGGCCAAGGTTGGCGGTGCACCACGGCATAGCTAGATGGCTTGGTGGGGAGATTTGTGAAAAAATGAAATTCGTGGTTTTTGAGATGTGAGGGTTGGAAAGGCCTCCAAATGCCCCCAAATGAGTACTGTAAAAGTGTTGGTGCACAAAAGTTTTGAATTGGATGCATTTTGCACTTGGCCAAGTTGGTCGGTGCACCGCGACTAGATAGGTTGGTGCCAAAATTTGTCAAATTTAAGACCTTGGCCAAACTGAATGAAATTTTGTGGGGAGGTTCCTGATATTGTTTAGTGGTGGACTGGAAAAAATGAGGTCGAAATTCGAAGTCTACATGTGCTTTTCTATTTTTCCCGATTTTACACATACCCGGTAAGTAAAAAAAATAAAAAAAATAGTTCCCCTTCGAGAAAAATTATGAAATTTGGTGAGCAAGGAGATACCATTATTCTACGAATTACTGCAAAAAATCGCATCAAAATTCGAAGTATAGCCCGAGATATGGACTTATGTCTGCTCAAAAAAAGTGTATCTACTTGTACAATTTTGCCTTTTGCATATTAACCTCTTATAGGGGGGGAGTGCTCCTTGAGCCGGCCAGCTCCACACTGGCAGGTTTTAAAGGGAGCTTGATGAGGCCTCCCCCCTCACGTGGTGCGTGCGTTAGCATGTTTATCATGGCACAACTAGCCTCTTCATAGTTGTTGAGCTTTATTAATACCAACACACGGTCGTCACTGATCGTTGGTTAGCTCGGCAGCTAGTCCCTCGGATATTGTGGAAAGTTATTTTCATGCCTAGCGATGCTTGACCCTGCGTCACTTGATGTTTCCATTTGCTTGCTTGCCCATGGTAGGTGGGGGGTGGACCGTCTTGTGGTGTGGTGTCTTGCGAACGTGAGGGTGTGTGAGTTGTAATCGAGATGCACTTGCTGGCTGGCTCCATGCCTTGCGTATCGAACGGTCAAGCATGCATCTCTTCCATTTTCACCCGTTGCCTTGGGTGATATTGGTTGATCAGTCCCTGTGTTGCCTACCCACTAGACGGTACTTCTGTGGTTGCTTCGAATTCTATCTTTCCATCACGAAGAGGTGTTGGAGGATCCTAATGTCACGCACGTGTTCCATCTAGTGAAACATCTCAGTGATGCACGTGTTGTGGCTAGTTCTTTTGGATGCGGTGCATTATATGAACTCGGGTTTACTTTAGCGACCCAGTCAAC
>NW_028196887.1:37500-40023 GCF_037176805.1 Vigna unguiculata
TTGAGTTCGGAGGGTTTTGCACATGGCCAAGTTGGTCGGTGCACCGCGGCATAGCTAGATGGCTTGTGTGGAGTTTTGTGAAAAAATGAAATTCGTGGTTTTTGAGATGTGAGGGTTGGAATGGCCTCCAAATGTCCCCAAATGAATACCATGAAATTCTTGGTGCACGAAAGTTTTGAGTTCGGAGGGTTTTGCACATGGCCAAGGTTGGCGGTGCACCGCGGCATAGCTAAATGGCTTGGTGGGGAGTTTTGTGAAAAAATGAAATTCGTGGTTTTTGAGATGTGAGGGTTGGAATGGCCTCCAAATGCCCCCAAATGAATACCATGAAATTCTTGGTGCACGAAAGTTTTGAGTTCGGAGGGTTTTGCACATGGCCAAGGTTGGCGGTGCACCACGGCATAGCTAGATGGCTTGGTGGGGAGATTTGTGAAAAAATGAAATTCGTGGTTTTTGAGATGTGAGGGTTGGAAAGGCCTCCAAATGCCCCCAAATGAGTACTGTAAAAGTGTTGGTGCACAAAAGTTTTGAATTGGATGCATTTTGCACTTGGCCAAGTTGGTCGGTGCACCGCGACTAGATAGGTTGGTGCCAAAATTTGTCAAATTTAAGACCTTGGCCAAACTGAATGAAATTTTGTGGGGAGGTTCCTGATATTGTTTAGTGGTGGACTGGAAAAAATGAGGTCGAAATTCGAAGTCTACATGTGCTTTTCTATTTTTCCCGATTTTACACATACCCGGTAAGTAAAAAAAATAAAAAAAATAGTTCCCCTTCGAGAAAAATTATGAAATTTGGTGAGCAAGGAGATACCATTATTCTACGAATTACTGCAAAAAATCGCATCAAAATTCGAAGTATAGCCCGAGATATGGACTTATGTCTGCTCAAAAAAAGTGTATCTACTTGTACAATTTTGCCTTTTGCATATTAACCTCTTATAGGGGGGGAGTGCTCCTTGAGCCGGCCAGCTCCACACTGGCAGGTTTTAAAGGGAGCTTGATGAGGCCTCCCCCCTCACGTGGTGCGTGCGTTAGCATGTTTATCATGGCACAACTAGCCTCTTCATAGTTGTTGAGCTTTATTAATACCAACACACGGTCGTCACTGATCGTTGGTTAGCTCGGCAGCTAGTCCCTCGGATATTGTGGAAAGTTATTTTCATGCCTAGCGATGCTTGACCCTGCGTCACTTGATGTTTCCATTTGCTTGCTTGCCCATGGTAGGTGGGGGGTGGACCGTCTTGTGGTGTGGTGTCTTGCGAACGTGAGGGTGTGTGAGTTGTAATCGAGATGCACTTGCTGGCTGGCTCCATGCCTTGCGTATCGAACGGTCAAGCATGCATCTCTTCCATTTTCACCCGTTGCCTTGGGTGATATTGGTTGATCAGTCCCTGTGTTGCCTACCCACTAGACGGTACTTCTGTGGTTGCTTCGAATTCTATCTTTCCATCACGAAGAGGTGTTGGAGGATCCTAATGTCACGCACGTGTTCCATCTAGTGAAACATCTCAGTGATGCACGTGTTGTGGCTAGTTCTTTTGGATGCGGTGCATTATATGAACTCGGGTTTACTTTAGCGACCCAGTCAACATAATTCGGTTGTGTCCCTTGATTGAGACGTTGTCCTTGAACTTGTTGTGAACAATATCGTTCTTCCACAACCCGTCGTCTTGAGTGCGATGGAAGGCAAATAAGATGTGCTTTGGCATGTCATGCACGTACTCGATTGCGGGAAGTGTGAGAAAGTGTTGTTGACAACCCGTGGGAAATGGAATGTGGCAAATCGTGATGAGCTCTTCGTGGATCTGCGAAGAAGACGACCTTTGGGCCTGTTGGAAACGAGGGAGGCGATGTTGAACTGCGAAGAAGATGGACTTTTGGGTTGTTTGAATCAATGGGAGGCCACGCGAGAACTCCGAATACTATGGACTCTTGGGTTGTTGGAAGCAACGGGAGGCCCCGCTAGAACTCCGAATACTACGGACTCTTGGGTTGTTGGAAGCAAGGGGAGGCCCCGCTAGAACTCCGAATACTATGGACTCTTGGGTTGTTGGAAGCAAGGGGAGGTCCCGCTAGAACTCCGAATACTACGGACTCTTGGGTTGTTGGAAGCAAGGGGAGGCCCCGCTAGAACTCCGAATACTATGGACTCTTGGGTTGTTGGAAGCAAGGGGAGGCCCCGCTAGAACTCCGAATACTATGGACTCTTGGGTTGTTGGCAACGACAACTTGGGGGGATGACACTGGAAAAGAGTGAACTAGGCCAAACTGCGAACAAGGCAACTTGGGGGGATGACACTGGAAAAGAGTGAACTAGGCCAAACTGCGAACAAGGCAACTTGGGGGGATGATGCTGGAAAAGAGTGAACTAGACCGAACTGCGAACAAGGCAACTTGGGGGGATGACGCTGGAAAAGAGTGAGCTAGGCCGAACTGCGAACAAGACAACTTGGGGGGATGATGCTGGAAAAGAGTGAACTAGGCCGAACTGCGCCCAAGGCAACTTGGGGGGATGACGCTG
>NW_028196888.1:0-5000 GCF_037176805.1 Vigna unguiculata
AAACCAATGATTCGTTATTGGAGCAGCTAGCAACAACTATCTCATCTGGGAAAAGCCATCTTTTTCTCAACAATGTCTTTGTCATTTGATCCAATAGCGCTTCGTTAGATAGGAACAGATTTGATAAATATTGATAACTCTCAGATAGAGTATTAGAAGGGAAAAATCCTTTAGATGATGAACTATTGATTCTAAGCCATCTCTGGCAATGAATCAACAATTCAAAATGCTTTTCTTGCGTATTCTTGATAAACCAGTGTTTATATATAGATGTAGGAAGATTTGTTTGGGAAGTAAGAAGTTCCCTTGACATCTCTTCATCTGTAAAGAATTGTCGATGTGAAAACACAGAGACAAAAGGCTGATCTTTGAATAGGAAAAAGAGTGGATCCACGGGGTCCCAAATGAATTGGCTTATTCGAAAAAAGCCCTGTTCTTTGGAAGATCTATCTCGTGTCTGGTACTGCATGGTTCCACCCTGCAAGAACTCTGAATCATTCTCTTGAAGCTCATCCTCTTCATCATAAATGATCCGCTTGTCCCGAAATGACCTGGCCCAATAGGGAAATCCCAAATTATTGGGCCTTTCAATACAATCAAATAGAAAGCCCCAAGGGCGCCATATTCTAGGAGCCCAAACGATGTGATTGAAAAAATCCTCCTCTATCTGTTGCGGGTCGAGGACTCCTCCCCCTTCTTCAAACTCCGATTCATATTTTTCATAGAGAAATCTCTGATCAACGATAGAATAAGATCCATTTTGAATCCTATTTAAGGGATTCCTTGGTTCGGACCGAAGAAGCAATGTCACTCGATCCTTATCAAATTGACTGCAATCTTTTTCTGTACGTGAGGATCCCACCAGAGCGCCTTCTACTTCTAATAGGCCATGAACTAGATCATAATTCTTCTCAACGAGTCCATAAGATGTGATCCCATTTTTTTCATCAGGTCCGGGTAGAGACCAAAGGTCTTGAGCGACCGATCCGGCAGAACAACTCAAAAGGTAAAGAAGTATCGTTAATTTCTTCATACTCGTTCCAAGTTCGAAGTACCATTTGTACAAATAAGAATCCCCCCCGTCACATGATTTCTTCTTCATATAGATAGATATAGGATCTATGGAGCAATTACTTAGAAGTACATTTTGTGAAACAGCCCTTCCTATCTGATAGAAAAGGATCCCATGATCCTGAACCGATCTTACCTGAGATCGGAAATCCCAAGTTTGTCTATGAAGAACAGAACTAATTATATTAGTGTCTATGATGGATTTTTTTTGTATAATACTAATCGATAGGGCCTCATTGTTAAGTGCTACAAGATCTCGTACATTTGAACCCATCGTCGTGGACCCGAATCCATTAGTATGGGACATTTTCTTTTCCAAGTGAAATCCCCTAGTATATGAAAGAGTGAAAAAGTGTTTTCGTTGTTGTGGAATAAGAAGCCTTCGTATCTTAATGCATGTATTGAATTTATTCGGAGCTATTAGAGCTGGATCTACTTTTTGGGGAATATGAGTCGAAGCAATAACAAGAATATTTCTAGTGGAACATCTTTCACAATCCCTGGAGAGATAGTTCACTAAAAGACCGAGGGATAAGTAATTCGACTCAGTCACATCCAGATCATGAATGTTAGGAATCCATATTATGCAAGGAGACATTGCTTTTGCTAATTCGAAGTGAAAGGTGATATAAAATCGGTCTATTTCTGGCATCATATCCATAGTTAGCGTATTCATCATAGTTAGAAGCTCCAGCTCCATATCAAGGTCACGGTCGATATCGTCACTATCGTCACTATCATCAATATCGTCACTATCATCAATATCGTCACTATCATCAATATAGTCACTATTATCAATAAGAAAACCCTTAGGCTTGTTATCCAGGAACTTGTTCAGAAATACTGTAATGAAAGGAACATAGGAGTTTGTCGCTAGGTATTTGACCAAATAGGATCGTCCAGTTCCTATAGAACCTATCACTAAAATACCCCTACTAGGGGGAGGTAGGGCTAAGCGGAGCGAAAAGGGTTTTCCATGAGATGGGAAATGCAAACTATTAGCCCCCCACAAGGTGTGTGAATAAGTAATTGTCTGATAATTAGCAAGGAATATACGTCTTTCTACTAAACAGGATGTATTGAATTCATAAATCATTAGATACTTTTTTTGAATGTCAACTAAGTATCGTAAGTAAATTGCTCCCGGTTGTTCACTTATTTGATAACCAGAGTTATTCTTTGATAAAAGATCACTATGAGTAAGACTCAATAGAATTTGATCAATCCTTTTTTCTGTTGTTAAGGTAGAAAACTGAACCAAGAATTCTTTTTCTTTATCATCAATCGAATCAGTGTTCGAGACCCAGGATTCTATTTGATCATCAATCCAATCACCATTCACGTTTTTTATTTTTCTTATCAAGGAATAGATTGCTTTACTTGGATGACTTAGATGTCTCGTATTTCTCGAAAAAGCGATTCGATTGATGGGATTTGGTATAATACTTATGAGATCGATGAGATTCCAATATTTATTCTTAGAACGTATGGATTTGACCCCATAAGCGGGACCACCACCCCATAGCATGTTGCTACCAAAAGCAAAACTCCGTATTTCTTCTAGAGAATCTCCTAATTGTTCCAGAGCAACTAGAAAGATATTCTTTAACCAGAAAGAATTCAGTTCAGATGTAGGATACCTATCCAGAAGTTTTCGCAACTCAATCATGTATGATGGAATCATCAAAGATTTTACCTTTTCGAACTCTGTCTGTAACTCACTATAGACTCGAGAAACAAAGAGAAGATGTGTACGAACGAGATATCCAGCAACAAGGAGAAGGAAAAGGATTGAATAGAAGAACTCCTGAACATTTAGCGATCTCAGATGTGTCGATATCAATAGTAACTCATTATTTCGATGAGTCATTTCTTCGGACAGAAGAAGATTATGGAAACAATTACCCGGAATCTCACTTATCAGATTCCATTGTGGAAGACACAATGGAATCTGACGAATTCGCCATAATATATCTGACCCATGCATAATATCATGAAAAATGGATACAAATTTTTGGCTGCTACTTAGTATCGGCAATAGGTCTGAAAAAGTATCTAAAAATATGAAATTTAGATATTTGTACCCCGTCGAGGTAAGGAACCATGGTATATATGTTTGGAATAGATTCCATTTTGAGAGAGTTGAAAAAACACTATCTTGTTGAAAGGTTCTATACATCTGACCTTTCTCAAGGCATTTTTGTAGACAAGAACTCCGTTTTTTCCTTTTTTCGGATGGTAAATATTTCTCAGAACATGGAGTGTGAATCCAACCCATGTTTGAATTGAAATTGAGATACTGATACAAGTTCTTCCCTTCTGAATCAGGTATATTCATATCTGAAAGAGGTTGACAATAAGTTTTTTCAAAATGGACTATTTGTCCCTCTGTTAGAGGTGTTCCAGAAATGTCTGCGATCGAGTAAATAGCTCCACGAACGAATGGATCGTATCGAATTGGAAAATGGAAAGATTTGTAGAAGTTATACCCTTCGTCGCCACTTTGCGGAAAATCGTTAGGTATCAATATGTTAGATACCTGTAACTCGATTGGTGAAATAGTATCTCTCTTCAAAAAAGCATGTTTTTTTTGACCATCGCAAAAAGAAAAGATTTTGTTGCGAATGAACAAGATTTTGAGGAATTGTCCATACGTAAAATCATAATTATTGATACGGGCCTTTTCCACATAAAAAGGGAATCTTTTGTTACAATAGAAGCAGAAGTGATATTGATTATTCAAGAATCGAAGTCGATTTGCTTTATAAAAATAGTATATCAATGAACTTCTATGAAATGGTTTCACGGGATTCAGCCAATTGTCTGGATCGTGGGATATCATTGAGAAATAGGAATCTGTGTTATCAAAAGATTTCCTGCGATTCTTTCTAGTATGGAATGAGTCAATCATCCACTTTGGTATCTTATTGAACAAAAATGGTGATATTGTTCCTCCATTGATCAAGAATTTCGATTTTTGGGAAGTATCTTGGTCATCCAATAATAAGGGTTTCCTTTTTTTCAAATGAAAGATTTGAAGACCTATTGATTCTAATAACTGATTACAGAGTGGATCATTCGGACCTTTCAATTCATAGATGTGGATCTCGGACCTATGAATGGGGATACCCCCAAAACTCACAAATAAAAAAGAAGGAAGTGAGTTAGACAAAAAGAGAAGAAACTTGGGCAAAAAAAGAAGTAACTTGGACAAAAATAAACAAAGTGACTTAGACAAATCTTTTTTGTCGATAACCTCAGACCAATCAATCGAATATTGATTAATATGTAATCGATCGAACACTACTTGAAAACGGCTATTCTGCTCAGAAATGAAATAGTCCAAATGTTCCTGGAAATTCTTGCTCCCATTGGACCATTTGTATCTATATACATTAGGATCCCAATTCATAGATCTCTCCGTTCGAGAAATCAAAATAAGAGGATCGAACCACTTCTTCTGACTCTTTTTCAAATTTGATAAATGTTGGTTGATCGTGTATTTCATTCTAGTTCGATGATTCAGAGTATCATTTCCTATTTGATACCTTTGAATTCCATATTCGAAGTTGCAATTGAATCGATTCAATACATTTCTTATGTAACCATGGGTGCTATATTGGATTTGAATCAGATTTCGGATCAATCTATATTGATTGACTGCCTCCATTATGTTGTTGCTAGCAAATACAACTATTTTAGGTTTTGGATCTTCCACATTATTTCCGCAAGAGGTCTGGACCCATTTTTTTATGATCCTTCGATAAAAAGATTCATTCTCTTCATAAAAAAGAGGAGGTAGAACCAATAAAGAGTGCTTTTTCGATTCATCCCTGGAGTTCAATAACTCATTCAAGAAATGTTTTTGATCCAATCCGGAGGAATCCATAGAAAAATCAAATTCCTTATGATACACCAGATCCGGCTCG
>NW_028196888.1:10000-50000 GCF_037176805.1 Vigna unguiculata
TTGAATTGTTTATTTTACAATAGTCGATGATAGTCACAATAGAAATTTCAACGAACTTAGTCAATGAGCTATAATGAGTTATAAAGATCTATCTATAGATAAAAAATACACAAATAAGAAATATCATTTTATGTAAGGAGTATGTTGATTATATAAAAAGTAAGAGGCAACAATTTTTTTCGTTTACCATGGGGAAGGACACTATCGCCAACATAATAACCTATATACGAAATGCTGACATGAATAAAAAAGGAATGGTTCAATTACCTTTTACTAACATTACAGAAAAAACTGTAAAAATACTTTTACGAGAGGGTTTTGTTGAAAACATCAGAAAACATAGAGAAAACGACAAATATTTTTTAGTTTTAACTCTACGGTATCGAAGAAATAGAAAAGAATCATATAAAAGTTTTTTCAATTTAAAACGAATAAGTACACCTGGTCTACGAATATATTACAATTATCAACAAATCCCTCGAATTTTAGGAGGCATGGGGATTGTCATTCTTTCAACTTCTAGAGGTATAATGACAGATCGAGAGGCTCGATTAGAAAAAATCGGCGGCGAAGTTTTATGTTATATATGGTAATCTTTCTAATATCCGAATTCGATGAGAAACTTGTATCCATTTCATTTATGTAAAAAAAAAAAAGAGAGATAAAACGCAAGTTTCTAATAGAACTTCATCCCTCATAGATAGAAATATATCTATTTTTTTTAGATAGATATATTTATTGATGAATGTAAGAAGGGATTTCACTGGAATTGTAAAAAAAAGGGAAATTCACGAAGATTTAATTACTAAATGAATAACTTATCCATAAATTATTTGCCCGGGGTTTAAGGTTTATATACAATTAATGCAAATTGGATTTTTATTTCTATTCTAGAATATGTTTCCAATACTTTTTCTGGACATACGATAAGAAAATAAAAAAGAGAAGTCACTCAATTGAATTAGGATGTTTTTTAATCTCAACTTTATTTTCTATTTTATTGAGAAAGCCACTAATAGACGTTCAAATAGACGTTCAAAATGTAAGGAACCTTTATTTTCTTCCACAATTTTGGATTAACTAATTAAGGAATGTAAAATATGAAAATAAACGCCTCGGTTCGTAAAATTTGTGAAAAATGTCGATTGATTCGAAGACGAGGACGAATTATAGTAATTTGTTTCAATCCAAAACATAAACAAAGACAAGGATAATATTTGAACAAACAGAAGCTTTCTAAAAAAATAGACTAGATAAAAAAAGAGAGAAAATTATAAAATTATCTAGAATATATATTATTCTATGAAAATGAAAAATCCATTTTTTAAATATTATTGATATTTCAACTTTTAACTTTGATTTCAAAAATTGTATTTGATATTAATCAAAAGCAAATAAAAAGAATATAGAAAAAATCGAATATCAAATTCGAAAAGAATTGGAAAAGGATCCGTTTTTGACATGAAATGGATATCTCCATACCCTAGATCTATCTTATTTTTTTTTTTTTAATGAAATATTGTATTGAAATAATCGAATATGGCAAAATCTATACCTAAAAAAGGTTCACGTAAAAATGTACGTATTGGTTCGCGTAATTATACTCGTAAAATACCAAAGGGAATTATTCATGTTCAAGCTAGTTTCAACAATACTATTGTGACTATTACAGATGTACGAGGTCGGGTGATTTCTTGGTCCTCCGCGGGTACTTGTGGATTCAAGGGTACACGAAGGGGAACACCTTTTGCCGCTCAAACTGCAGCAGGAAATGCTATTCGAACAGTATCGGATCAAGGCATGCAACGAGCAGAAATCATGATAAAAGGGCCTGGCCTCGGAAGAGATGCAGCATTAAGAGCTATTCGTAGAAGTGGTATACTATTAAATTTTATACGAGATGTAACTCCTATGCCACATAATGGATGTAGGTCTCCTAAAAAAAGACGTGTATAAAACTAAAAATAAACATTAAAAATAGTTCAAGAGAAAAAAACAAGTCAAGAGTTTTATCAAAATAATTACTATGGTTCAAGAGAAATTAAGAGTCTCTACTCGGACACTACAATGGAAATGTGTTGAATCACGAATAGACAGTAAGCGTCTTTATTATGGACGCTTTATTCTGTCCCCACTTATGAAAGGTCAAGCCGATACAATAGGCATTGCAATCCGAAGAATTTTACTCGGAGAAATAGAGGGAACATGTATCACACGTGTAAAATCAGAGAAAATACCACATGAATATTCTACCATAATAGGTATTGAAGAATCAGTACATGAAATTTTCATGAATTTGAAAAAAATTGTATTGAAAAGTAATATGTATGGAACACAGGACGCATGGATTTCTTTCAAAGGTCCTGGATATATAACCGCTCAAGACATCATTTTACCACCCTCGGTGGAAATCGTTGATAATAGACAACATATAGCCAACGTAACAGAACCTGTTAATTTGTGTATTGAATTAAAAATTGAGAGAAATCGTGGGTATCGTATAAAAACATTAAAAAACTTTCAAGACGGAAGTTATGATATAGATGCTAGATTCATGCCTGTTCGAAATGTAAATTATAGTATTCATTCTTATGTCAATGGGAATGAAAAACAAGAAATACTTTTTCTGGAGATATGGACAAACGGAAGTTTAACTCCTAAGGAAGCCCTTTATGAAGCCTCCCAAAATTTGATTGATTTATTTCTTCCCTTTTTACACGCAGAAGAAGATAACTTTCATTTAGAAAAAAATCAAGACAAAGTGACTTTGCCCCTTTTTACTTTTCATGATATATTGGTTAAAGATAAACTAAGGAAAAATAAAAAAGAAATAGCATTGAAATCTATTTTTATTGACCAATTAGAATTACCTCCCAGGATCTATAATTGTCTCAAAAGATCCAATATTCATACATTATTAGAACTTTTGAATAACAGTCAAGAAGACCTTCTGAAATTTGAACATTTTCGCGTAGAAGATGGAAAATCTATATTGGACATTTTAAAAATACAAAAGTATTTTGCATAAAATTGAAATCTATTGACATAGGATTTTTTCAAATTGATTTTTTTTCTAAACTCAAAATGAAAGGTCAAAATATGTAATTTAAATATTTAGAACAAATCCTAATGGTCAGAATATATCTAAAAAGGAATAGATGTATCTAGGGATTAGTAGGTTCAGAAAGAATTCTCCCTAGATATACAATACAGATGTCATGATATTTTATTTCAAAATGAATTCAAAATGAAACCAATCTTATAATTTTAAAAAAGACCTAACGTTAGGGATTTCTCAATAGGTAATGTTGCTCCAATACCTAACCAAAGGGCAACTACAGTACCAATCAAAAAGATGGTAGTTGCTACTGGGCGGCGAAATGGATTTTGGAATTTATTAACATTCTCCAAAAAGGGTACTGTTAATAATCCCGTAGGTACCGAAACCATTAAAAGAACGCCCAATAACTTATTGGGCACTGTACGAAGTATTTGAAATACGGGAAAAAAATACCATTCAGGTAGTATTTCCAAAGGAGTTGCAAAAGGATCCGCAGGTTCCCCAATCATGGATGGTTCTAGAACCGCTAAGCCTACGTTACAGGCAATAGTACCTAGAATTACTACTGGAAAAATATATAAAAGATCGTTAGGCCATGCGGGTTCTCCATAATAATTATGACCCATTCCCTTAGCCAATTTAGCTCTTAATACAGGATCATTCAAGTCAGGTTTTTTTGTTATTGGGATAGGTGAATTCTTATAGATCCATCCTCCAAAAGAACCGGATATGATAATTTTTCATCATCCGGCTCGAGCACTAATCAAATTTTTCTTCAACTGTATCTATAGAATAAACTAGAAAAAAATGTATGTGTTATCCACACATATATGAAGATTCTAAATAATAAAAGAAACTTGATTCTATTCTCTTTTTCCAAAGTTACCATTTTTTATTGAAAAAAAAATTAAGTTCTTTTTAAGTAAATTTTAGTAAACGCTCAATACCCGAGTAGACTTTTCAAGTTGATAATGCTTTCTGGGTGATCTCAAACTTTGCAATTGTTATCCTATCAAAAAAAAATCTTGATACTTTTTATGTACAAAGAATTTACTTGTTACTAATATAACCTAACTTGCGTTGTTCTTTAGATCTACTTTGTTCACTCCAATAGTATCAGAAATCAAATCAATGCATAGGAAATGAATGCGTTGTCATACTATATAGAATTCAGACTATATCACATCACTTCTTTTACTGGATCTTATGGAGCCTGTTGATGCAGAATAAAATCGAGTCTGATCATAGAAAAGATTCTCTTCAAGTAAAACCAGCCTACCCTCTCTGTAAGAGCCTTGCTTGGTGGTTGGAAAAAAGACACATTTAATTGTAAATTATAATGTGGCAGATAAGATAAAGTCATATATCTGCGCGGCCAAATAAATAGTTCAAGTCACACACTCCCATAATCCATTTTTTTTGGAGAATTCCCTTCAACTATTTTTGTATGTAAAAAAAATTCAATTTTTGTTAAGTTGAAGAAAAATATCTAAATACATGTTTTATTTTGTTTTATAATCCATAATTGTAGCAATGAAAAAAAATCCTCCCCAAAATACAAAATGATAATGAAGTGATTACAAATATCTATGACCCATATTCACTATAAAGGACCAGAAATGCCTTGCTTACGTATCATTGAAAAGTGCATTAACATAAATACAGCAGTAAGAAGAGGTAATACAAAAGTATGCAAACTATAAAAACGAGTTAAGGTAGATTGGCCCACACTGGAACTTCCGCGTAATAATTCTACCAAAGACGATCCTATTACAGGAATAGCTTCGGGTACGCCTGTTACTATTTTTACTGCCCAATAACCAATTTGATCCCAAGGTAAGGAATAACCAGTTACACCAAAAGATGCAGTTAATACAGCCAAAACTACACCCGTAACCCAAGTTAATTCGCGAGGTTTTTTAAAACCACCTGTAAGATACACACGAAATACGTGTAGAATCATCATTAAGACCATCATACTTGCCGACCATCGATGAACTGATCGGATTAACCAACCAAAATTAGCTTCAGTCATTATATATTGAACAGAAGCAAAAGCTTCAGTAACGGTTGGGCGATAATAAAAAGTCATAGCAAATCCTGTTGCTACTTGGACTAAAAAACAAGTAAGTGTAATTCCCCCTAAACAATAAAATATGTTCACATGAGGCGGAACATATTTACTGGTTATATCATCGGCAATCGCCTGAATTTCAAGACGTTCTTCGAACCAATCATAAACTTTATTGAGATAGGTAACCCAAAGGAACCCCCCCAGAGAACCGTATATGCGAATTTCATCTCGTACGGCTCAAACAAAAATACCCAAATATTGATTGTAACAAAAACAGATATCCGTAATAGAAAGTTTGAAACTGCTTTATTTAATCCTATGATTCTAATTTTCTCTTACGATAAAAAAGAAATAAAAATCCGAAAGCTATTCTTTTTTGTTATAATGCCAAAATATCAAGTCGGCGCACCCGTCTTTATCGTGATCTTTTAAGGCCTCTTGAATATTCTTTACTTCTTTTTATTTGTATAATGTGAATTTACTGCTGTCTTCTTTATTCTTGAATTTTTATTATTGATAAGGATTCTCTTGTTAGGACCATATGAATGAATAAAAAAAACCTCAGATTCATACTAGAACCACGATGATTCAAAACAATTTTTAATCGAAGTCCAAAAATTCCCTGAGTAAGAATTGCTGGATCATCACTTCTTCAATGAATAGATAAAATATAATGAAAAAATTCAAGGAAAGGTTTGTCCTTTGCTCAAAATAAAGACAAACTGGAGAAGCTTGAAAGAATCAAAATTTTTCAATATATTTTTAGAACTCTTTGAAAAGGTTTTTAAATCCAGTTGCGAGGTCTAAATATTTAGTATGAATCATAGTATTAAGATTTTTAGAATCTATTTTCTATATTCCGTGCTCCAGATACTAGATTAAATATCTGACGGAATAAAACCATCTATATCAAGATGACAGACCCATTTTATGTTCTGTACTTTCAATAGGACCAATTAAAACAAGTCACACACTCATATTCCGGAAATACAGAAACAAAGAAATTCTACGATCAAACTACCACATCAACATGGAATAGACTAAGAAACAATAAGAAACCTAAAGGCTTCACTTTCTATAAACTAATTACTCGATTCTTGTGAATCTAATTGATAGAAATTCCGTCCAATAAAATGGACGAATTATAAATCTCCAAAATAATAGATAGAAATATCGCAAATAGAGCCATTGCAACACCCATCAAAGGAGTAGTTCCCCACCCCGGGGCTACTTTACCATATTCTGAATTTAAAGGTTTCAATAAATTCCCTACAACAGTTCGTCTTGGACCAGATCTAGAATTATCCTCAACGGTTTGCGTAGCCATAAATACTCTTTTTTATTCATTTAGATCTGTTGACTTTGTATACCATTCCGCTGTAAATATAAGGATCTTATCCTATAGATCTATTGTGATCTGGAAACTTTAGAATTAAAATAATGGAAACAGCAACTCTAATTGCCATCTCTATATCTGGTTTACTTGTAAGTTTTACTGGGTATGCCTTATATACTGCCTTTGGGCAACCCTCCCAACAACTAAGAGATCCATTTGAAGAACATGGGGACTAGTTGAAGTAATGCGCCCTCCCTATTGGGGGCTCATTACTTCAATTAAGATAATAAAAAATTATTTGACCTTTTTCGTCGGAACTTTAGGAGGTTCTCTAAAAAAAATCGCGAAAAAAATAATTCCTAAAGTTGAGACTAAGAGGAATGTATAAACCAAAGCTTCCATAAATTTAATCGTGGTTTACAATTATAGCTTTCATACCTGTTTCTTGGGGTGGGGCTCTTTTCGAAAAGAAAAAAAAGAATAAATGCAATGATTCCAATCAAGATTTATCTAGTTCTTTATATGAAATTCAAAATTATAAAAAAGTAGAAAAGAACAAAAGAATGTTATACTACCTGTCTTCTTGTAGTTGGATCTCCAAGTTTTTGGAATGCTCCAAATTCTACTTGAGCATCTAAATCTGGGTCGATACCAGCAAAAACATCTCTGAACAAAGTTCTAGAACCATGCCAAATGTGCCCGAAAAAGAATAGCAGAGCAAATGAAGCATGCCCAAAAGTAAACCAACCCCTTGGACTGCTACGAAAAACACCATCTGATTTCAAAGTAGCACGATCTAATTCAAAAATTTCCCCCAATTGAGCACGTCTAGCATATTTTTTCACAGTAGCGGGATCACTATAACTTACTCCATTAAGCTCACCACCATAGAACTCAACAGTTACACCTACTTGTTCGACACTATATTTCGATTCTGCTCTTCGAAAAGGAACATCGGCTCTAACAATTCCGTCCCCATCTACTAAAACAACTGGAAATGTTTCAAAAAAAGTAGGCATACGACGTACAAAAAGCTCATGTCCTTCTTTATCTCGAAAAATGGGATGTCCTAACCAACCGACGGCTATTCCATCTCCATTGTCCATTGAACCAGCTCTAAATAACCCCCCTTTTGCTGGATTATTTCCGATGTAATCATAAAAAGCTAATTTTTCAGGAATTTTAGACCAAGCTTCTGATAAATTTTGATTTTCGGCTAGCCCAGCACCAACTCTTCGATATATTTCTTGCTGGAAGTATCCCTGATCCCATTGATACCGAGTAGGACCAAATAATTCAATGGGGGTTGTTGCTGAACCATACCACATAGTTCCAGCAACGACAAAAGCTGCAAAAAAGACAGCAGCAATACTGCTAGAAAGGACAGTTTCAATATTTCCCATACGTAATCCTTTATACAGACGTTGGGGTGGACGCACACTTAAGATGGAAAAGACCCGCTAATATGCCCAACGTTCCTGCCGCAATATGATGAGAAGCTATCCCCCCCGGAACAAAAGGATCAAAACCTTCCACACCCCACGCGGGATTTACGGATTGTATCCTTCCAGTTAGTCCATAAGGATCAGACACCCATATTCCGGGACCATACAATCCTGTTACATGAAATGCGCCAAAACCAAAACAAGCCACCCCTGCAAGAAATAAATGAATTCCAAAAATTTTTGGCAAATCCAAAGAAGGTTTTCCAGTACGTTCATCACAAAAGATTTCTAGATCCCAATAAACCCAATGCCAAATAGCCGCTAAAAAGCACAAGCCTGAAAACACTATATGTGCTCCGGCCACACCTTCGTAACTCCAAATACCCGGATTCGTTATAGCCCCTCCTGTGATATTCCAACCGCCCCACGAATTAGTTATTCCTAAACGAGTCATGAAAGGTATAACGAACATACCCTGTCTCCACATTGGATCAAGAACAGGATCAGAGGGATCAAAAACTGCTAATTCATATAGAGCCATCGAACCGGCCCAACCAGCAACTAGAGCTGTGTGCATTATATGAACAGAAAGCAAACGGCCCGGATCATTTAAAACAACAGTATGAACACGATACCAAGGTAAACCCATGAAAAAATACCCCTTCAACAAAAAATAGACACTATGTAACTTTATTGCACTGGAAAAAAATGAATATAGCCTTTCAGTAGATTCTCTTGGAAAATGGAACAATCATATTTGTCGAAATCAAAGAAACAGATTTATTCTATACCGGATAAGTAACAATACGCAATGGTGGGGAGACGAAAGGGGTTGACAACTTTCTCTATGACTATTTAAATAAGTAAATGCAGACATATTCGCTTATCACCCCAATGACCCATTTATAACAACTCGACTTTATTTAGTCTTCTTTTTTATAAAAAAAAGCAATATTAATATAAAATCAAGTAAATCTTTTTTAACACGATAAGCTAATTCTTACGTTTCCACACTAAAGTGAGATATATGACTTTATTATTTGTCCATTTTATGCCCATTGGTGTTCCAAGAGTACCCTTTCGAACCCCCGGGGATAAAGATGCATCTTGGGTTGATATATAGTGCGACTTGTCAGATATAGTAGGTTATATGGGATTTACCCGTTTTCTCCCCCGATCGAGATATCCCCGCTTTCACCCCCAAAAGAGAATGATGAAATCATAAAGATAAAAAAATGGGGAGCGTGAAGTGTAATGAAGTACTATTCTATCGATTTTTTCATTTTTAGATAAAATTTCCAGATTATTACTCGAAATTATGAATAATTTATGGTTGGCTTAATTGGACCAATAAAATCAAGTACCCAGGCTCTGTGTAGAAAAAACCAATTGGTAATATTTCTACGATCACTACTTCTATCATATCTATATATTGTATTTTACAAAAAACATTAATAAATTCAGAAAAGGAAGAAGTTCTAACAAAAATACATAGTTTTGGACTATTTGTTCTATATGTGCAAATCCAAATCGGGCAGATCTTTACTCAGAGTAGAAAAGAAACCTAAAAGAATTGAAAAAGTCCATTCAGAAACAAGAAAATTACATTGTGATTCGGCTTCGATCTCGATGAAAGCAATACATCAATGAGAAGATAGTTCACTAAATTAAGTATATTCTTCTTTTTTTTTAGTTCGAAGAAATCCATTAGAAAAAGAGAAAGATTAAAATCGACACATTGATTCCTTTTTTGCTTATATAATTTTTGATGAACTGTATGCATCAAAAGGTGCATGTACGGCTTTTAAGGAAAAAATGGAATCCTAATCAATCGACTTTATCGAGAAAGATTACTTTTTTTAGGTCAAGATGTTGATAGTGAAATATCGAATCAACTTATTAGTATTATGATATATCTGAGCATAGAGAAAGAGAATAAAGAATTGTCTCTGTTTATAAACTCTCCGGGGGGGTGGGTAATACCTGGAATAGCTATTTATGATACTATGCAATTTGTACAACCAGATGTACAGACAGTATGTCTGGGATTAGCTGCTTCAATGGGATCCTTTCTTTTGGCAGGAGGCACAATTACCAAACGTCTTGCATTTCCTCACGCTTGGCGCCAATGATTCTTTTCTTTGAGAATATATAGAATAGATATCTATCTATATATACTATACCTTCGCCATAAAAACCAAAGTAATAATAGCATGGTATTTTGAATTCCATATGCAATTTTTTTGAATCATTTAATTATATATAGAAAGAGTAGTATGAAAAAGAGGGTATTTTCCATTTTATCTGATCTATAAGAAACCTAGTTTCATTTTAGTAGTGTCGCATACTTTTTTGTTTTTTTTCATACCAGAAAGCTTGTAACAATTTTTATTTGAATCAGAAGAAAACTTAATATATGAAAAAAAAAAGAAACTTTTGGATTGTTGAATACCAAAATGATATAAAAAACAACGGAACCATCGTAGTATTTAAAAATAGATTCAAAAAGAAAGTTGGTTATTCTATTGTTTATTATTTAAGGATCCGGATCCAAAAGACCTAGTAGATTTTGTACTTCTTTTTTCTTTGATAGAAAAAAAGAAATTTGTAAATGTAGAAACAAAATTCATCGAAGAAAATACTCTACTCTATCCATAGAGGAAAAAATGAATTGCATAAGTACAAAAGCCGTATGCATCAATACGCAGAAAATGCTTGTACGGTTATTGAATATACTTTTTGCCCTTTATCTTATTTGTCTTTGTCCCTTTTCCTACCAATATAGTAAAAAGAATTCTAAAAAGATTTATCAAGATAAGGGAAATACTACTTAAGTGATATAATCAGGGTAATGATCCACCAACCTGCTAGTTCTTTTTATGAGGCACAAGCGGGAGAATTTGTCCTGGAAGCGGAAGAGCTACTGAAAATGCGTGAAACTATCACAAGGGTTTATGTACAAAGAACGGGCAAACCTTTATGGGTTATATCGGAAGACATGGAAAGGGATGTTTTTATGTCAGCAGCAGAAGCCCAAGCTCATGGAATTGTAGATCTTGTAGCAGTTGAATAAAAAATTGGTGGCAAAGGTTATTCTAATTAAATACAAGATTGGAAATTTAATTTTTTACTCTATCTTACTTTACATTTTAAAATAAAATCTCTAAGAGTTAATCTATTAATATAGTATATATAATTAATATAGGCTATAAATAAGGAATATAGAATATAAGTAATTCACGGTTAGGATAGATCTAAACCTGCTCATTATACAAAAATATAGATATATATAGTACGACTTACCATGCCAACTATGAAACAACTTATTAGAAACACAAGACAGCCAATCCGAAACGTCACAAAATCCCCAGCTCTTCGGGGATGCCCTCAACGTCGAGGAACGTGTACCAGGGTGTATGTGCGACTCGTTCAGCTTAAATACTAAGAAAAAACAAATTAAAATTTTTCAGTATTGGTAATCAGTTAAGATAGTGTGAATGCAAAAACTACATTCACACTATCTTAACTTAATATATAATTCTTTTCTATATAATTATATAATTCTTTACATTCTTCTATCTTGTATAAAATTTATGGTTTCGATTGGTGCAAAACCAATAATACACATTTGCAATTTCATATGAGAAGGACTTTCCCATCGGTAACAAAAAAAAGTTACCCGTTAAGCGGAGAAAATACTATTTCAATTAAAAATAAAGTATGTCCTTAATGAATGTATTTTGATGGATTTTGTAAGAATGGAATAAGAGGGTCAGCTACCCAGCAAATTTTCATAATTAAATACCGTTACTATAGAATTAGATTTGGTTGTGAAAAAACCTACTTACTCAATATTGCATGGGTAGAGCCACAGAGTGTGAACTGTACAAGTTAACAATAACATTCATTAAATGAATCAAAAATGAAAATAAAAAGGCTCCGGTGTATAGAGAGGACCTGGTCATTTCTAAAAAAAATCATAGAAACGAAGGAACCCACCAATTCATTATAAAAATATGTGTCCTATTTCATTTACTATTTTTATTTTATTTGATATCTAGTATCTATACAATTTCTGATTTTGAGGTTAAATGTTTAATATAAAAAATCGTGGTTGGGGCGGTTATAGTAGCAAGAGCCGTTGGAATTTTTTTTTATACATCGGAAGAATCCATTTTTGTTATTAATAGACTAGGAAGAAAAAAAGAATAACTGAAAAATGAAAAAGTTATTCCTGAAAATATCATTTATTAAATGACCAGAATTAAACGAGGATATATAGCTCACAAACGGAGGACAAAAATTCGTTTATTCGTATCAAGTTTTCGCGGAGCTCATTCAAGACTTACCCGAACTATTACTCAACAGAAATTGAAAGCTTTAGTTTCGGCTCATCGGGATAGAGATAGGAAAAAAAGAGATTTTCGTGGTTTATGGATTAGTCGAATAAATGCAGTAATTCGCGAGAATCAAAAAGTATCTTATATTTATAATAATTTAATGAATAGTCTATACACCAAGCAATTGCTTCTTAATCGTAAAATAGTTGCACAAATTGCTATATTAAAAGAGAATTGTCTTTTTATGATTGCCGATAATATCATAAAAACTTAAAACCCCTTATTTACTGCAGGAAGGTATAGACTAGAAATTTGTTTATTTTGATAGCTTTATCATACGATAAAGCTATCAAAATAAACAACCATGCTTAAAAAATTATTCTTCGTTACCTATTATCTTTTTTATTCCAACAAAAAAATCAAATGGAATTATCCTAATTTTGAACAAAACATCAATCCATGTTTAATTCGAATCTAAATTCAAATTGGATTTCGAATTTTTAATTTCTATTTTTTTTTCTTAAAGGAGTAATTTTAGCAGTCGACTCGCTTTTTTCAAATTGTTTTTCGTTATTAAGAAAAGGTAACGAAGATAAAATACGAGCTTGTTTTATAGCAACAGTAATTAATCGTTGTTGTTTTAAGGTCAATCTATTTACACGTCTAGATAATATTTTTCCTTGTTCACTAATAAATCGACAAATTAAACCCATGTTTTTATAATCAATTCGGTCCCCCGATTGAATCGGGGGCAAACGTCTACGAAAAGATCGCTTGGATTTAATAAAGAGTCGCTTAGGTTTTTCCATAGTTTATTTATTCCTATTCCAAAAATAACATTGATTTAAATAAATATAATTATAATAAAGGATTTGTATTTTTTTTCTTCTTTAGCATATGTTGTTATATAACGACGGGGACATCATTTTCTCAATTCCAATCGACTAGGCGTATTGTGTCGATTCTTGTTAGTAATCTATCTAGAAATACCGCTTTATTCCTTATTTAGACTCTTTTTATCACAACCAGTACCTTCCAAAAGAACACTTACTCGGATATCTTTACCCTTGGACATGACCCTCCTTTGGGTTTTTAATTCACTTATAACTCTTTTCGGATTCGAATCTAAGAATCTAAGAAAAAGATGAAAACAACTAAGATAAGATAAAAAAGAAGAATTCGAAAAATTATGAAAGATTTCGTTCCAATTTAATTGAATCTAGTACAAAAAGAATACAAGGATCTGTAACTATATTTCGTTTCAAATTGCCAGTATTTTCGTTTTTTTAAAGTATTTTTTATGATATTGTTGCCCCAACCTATGGATTTCTGCTTTCACTTTCTTTTTCATAGGAATTGAATTAATAATTCAATTCCATTGAAGCCTGGACCAGATCCCGATCCCGAGTGTCACTCCGAATTTCAATGAGGCCAATTTAATCTTTCGTCTTTATCTTTCCTAAAAAAAAAAAAAAGAAGAGTAGGTTAATTACACATATTTAATATATAATTGGACCTTTCATCTTCTTCACCCCTTCCCGTGTCAATAACTAAAATTAAAAAAAGGGGAATATCAATGCATCTGGAAAAAAACGATTGATCTCTATCAATAGACCCGCCAAAGCCCCGAACCATAAAGTACTTACTACTGGTGCCACGGAAAGATATGTTTTTAGATCTCGCATTTCAAATCCTCCTTTCTTTTTATTATTTAAGTATTTTTTCTCTGTTGATATATATCAACAGAGAAAAATGTGGAAAACAAGACAAAGATTCTTTACAATAACACTATAAACAAAAGGAAAAGGGATGTAGCGCAGCTTGGTAGCGCGTTTGTTTTGGGTACAAAATGTCACGGGTTCAAATCCTGTCATCCCTATCCCTAACAATTACTTATTCTATGATATTCCGTATTCTATAATATTCCATATTCTATGAGATGAGCAATAAACCGGGAACCTGTGAAGACGAATTCCAATTGAACATACATACTGAATATCTATATGCAAAATGGATTTGGATCATATAATTTTATGAAAACAAAACGCTCTTAGTTCAGTTCGGCAGAACGCGGGTCTCCAAAACCCGATGTCGTAGGTTCAAATCCTACAGAGCGTGATTCTAGTATTATTCGCCTGATAATTACACTGAAATAATTGAACATTCAAAAGAAAGTCTGAATTTTATCCTTGTCGATTAGGATTAAACTAAATAAATAGGGAATCACAAAAAAAGAGACATTAATGAATCAAAGATCCAACTGATCACCTCGTCGGTATTGTAAATATGCAGTTACAAATAATCCAGCCAAAGTAATAGGAATTAAACCTAACACGATTCCAAATAGAAAAACTTCAATCATTTTTATTTGTTCGAAAAGTAAAAAGAAAGGTAATATAATATCTAGCCTTAAACATAAATCTGTATTGATCATAAATCTCAACGATCGAGAATTGTAAATTGACATAGTAAGGAATTCTAGAATGTCTTATACCAAAATTTACTATTCCTCTCAAAATTACAAATCAAATAAGTCGTATTTTACTAAGACCAATAAATAGAGACGAGGTTATAATTAAAACCGATAGTAAAAAACCGAAATAACTAGTGATAGTGGGCATATAGAAACTAAATGAAATATGTTCGTTCTTTTTATACATATGTTTATAAAGCACTTCCCTAAATTTCCATTTTTGAGAGAAAAAAGAAGATAAAAAATCCTACTTGAAAGATACAATTCAAAATTGGCAATTCCTCAATAAATTCAATTATTAGAGACGAAAAAAAAAAAAAGAAATAGAGTAACATAATTTAGAAATAAATTCCTCATCTGTTACATCTACCCATCCTGTGATTTCAAATCAACATACTTCTTAATCAACTCAGGAATTAAGTAAACTGATCTAATGAAAATATTTAGTATTATTCTATAGATATCCAATAGAATTCTGTTTATATTGGAAAAAGAAAAGAAAAATTATGAATATTCAAACAAAGAATAATAACTCTGTTATTTCATTTTATTTCACTTTGAATTAATGTAGAAGAAAATAGAAAAAAAGATCTTCAACAACCACAAAAAATATATTTATTGATTTGGCAATAATTGAATTATTAAAATAGAAAATCTACTTTATGAATTATCTACTTTATTAATTATTAGAAACCCTTTTCTCATATTCCGATTTTAATGGATCTTTAGTTTCTAATCCAAAACTAATAATTTGAAATGTTAAGAACCTTCCTTTTATACTATTACTCTAAAAATTTAATATAAAAAAAATTTTTATATACCCAAACTTTGCAAAATTTTCTATCGGATTTTTGACTACATAGAGACAATCAATGAAAAAAGAAGAAAAAAATCTAGTACTAAAATTTTACACTGATTGTGAAATTTCATTGCTCTGTTAGAAGAAGGATAGCTATACTGATTCGGTATACTCAAAAGACACCGTTGGTACAAAATGGACGATCTAACAAGGATTCTATTTCAGTAAATTTCGCCTTACTGATCTCGTCTTTTATGGACTCGATCCCCCCCTTTTGACTGTACAAGAATATGTGGAGTTCAAGATGTCTGGAAGCACAGGAGAACGTTCTTTTGCTGATATTATTACCAGTATCCGATACTGGATTATTCATAGCATTACTATACCCTCCCTATTCATTGCAGGTTGGTTATTTGTCAGTACAGGTCTAGCTTACGATGTATTTGGAAGTCCCCGCCCAAACGAGTATTTTACAGAGAACCGACAAGGAATTCCATTAATAACTGGCCGTTTTGATCCTTTGGAAACAACTTGATGAATTTAGTAGATCTTTTTAGGAGGCTCCAATGGACTATAGATAGGACCTATCCAATTTTTACAGTACGATGGCTAGCTGTTCCACGGACTAGCGGTACCCACTGTTTCTTTTTTGGGATCAATATCAGCAATGCAATTCATCCAACGATAAAACTTAATTTGAATTATAGAGCTATGACACAATCAAACCCAAATGAACAAAATGTTGAATGAATCGTACCAGTCTCTACTGGGGGTTATTA
The DNA here is from genome assembly GCF_037176805.1 of Vigna unguiculata. Taxonomy (NCBI): domain Eukaryota; kingdom Viridiplantae; phylum Streptophyta; class Magnoliopsida; order Fabales; family Fabaceae; genus Vigna; species Vigna unguiculata. Next base: position 26,308 of record NW_028196888.1, read on the forward strand.
CTTATTTTTGTACTTGCTGTTTTATTTTCAAATTATTTCTTCAATTAATTAGAATTAATAGAAGAAATAGGAATAGTCAATAATATATATATTAAGAATTCTTTTATCCCATTCGGAAGGATATCATTTCATAATTATCTATGACTGTTTGTTAATGTCTTTAGCATGACTGACTACGTGATTAAATGTGGAGGAAAGTGGGATAAATGGCCGATACTACTGGAAGAATTCCTCTTTGGATAATAGGTACTGTAACTGGTATTACTGTGATCGGTTTAATTGGTATTTTCTTTTATGGTTCATATTCCGGATTGGGCTCATCTCTGTAGTAATCGTATTCTATTTGGGTTTTTGAAATGAAAGTGTAAGAACTGAACAGGGATCCACTCTTTCTTTGACGAATGCAAGTGGATCCCCCTTGAGTTCTTAAGAATTCTAATTTTTTTTCATATAAATGACTACTTCTTCCGATGTTTCAAAAATTCCATTTCATTTCTTTTTTTTTTATTTGTTCACTACATATTATTTTACATATTATTTATATACCATAAAAGATTATCTGGCAGAAAGATTCTAAGTTGGAAAAAAAGAGAAACTAAGATATAGGATTTTTCAGGAAGGGATTCAAAAATAGTATTTTATTGATATTTTTAGAATATTTCTATTTCAACACAAACAAGAAGGAATAGGAATCGGACTCTAGGAAAGACAAAGAAAAAAAAAAAAAGAAAAAACAAAGAATCCCCCTTAGAGTAACTTTTCGATATTTGAATATATATATATATTTTCTATTATACAGATATTATACAGAATATAATTACAAAAATTATCAAAAAAATTGAGTTATTTTTACGAGTTTAATATGTTGATAAATACGCGGAACTAAAAAATTCATTTCGAACAATTGAACCTTCTCAAATTGTTTCTTCTTAAGAACTAAAAAGATTTGTGCTAAAATAATAGATGCCAAGAAGAACAAGAGACCTTGAACACGTAATGGATCTTGAAGTACTATTTCCGCATCCCCCTGACCAAATCCACCGACATTAGGATTACTTGTTAATGGCTGATCAAGTTTGATAGATTCACCTTCTGAAACAAGAAGTTCTGGTCCTGGAGGTATAATATCAATCACTTCACGCTCATCTAATGCATCTACTATAGTGATTCGTATCCCCCTTTTTCTTTTCGTATGATTTTTTGACTATACCTGCTGCTGTAGCATTATAAACATTATTATTACTCTTGCTCCCGTCAAGATAAATCTGCCCCTTCCCCTGTTTCCCGCCTACATATATAGGATATTTTAAGAAATGAATATCTCTTTTACTAGCGGGATCCGGGGAAAGAATAGGAAACGTGATTTCATTATATTTCTGACCAGGAACAGGGCCTACTACAAGAATATTTTTTTTTGTTAGGGCGATAGTTTTGAAAAGACAGATTGCCTATCTTCTCTTTAATCTCAGGCGAAATACGATCGGGGGGTGCCAATTCAAAACCTTCCGGTAAAATAAGAACAGCCCCCACATTCAAAGTTCCCTTTTTTACCATTAGCTAGAACTTGTTTCACTTGCATATCATAAGGAATTCGAACAACTGCTTCAAATACAGTATCAGGAAGTACCGCTTGTGGAACCTCAATATCCACGGGCTTATTAGCTAAATGGCAATTGGCACAGACAATACGACCGGTTGCTTCTCGGGGATTTTCATAACCCTGCTGTGCAAAAATTGGATATGCATTTGAAAAGGGTGCTCGAATTATTATATATATCATGACCGATATAGAAATGGATCGGGTAATCCCTTCCTTTATACAAGAAAAAGGCATTTCTAGTTTGCATGGTCCTAATCATTGATCCTGAAAATTTCTACAATAAGATTAGGGTAGGTCACTCGCATAGTTCCCTATCCAAGGTGGGAACCCCTTTTTTTATTTAACTTTTTTTTAAAGAGGGGAAAATGAAAAATTATCTTTTTTAGATAAAAACTTGAAATTCATTGAAGTAAATCGGTTTTTCTGTCAATCATTCATTGAATGATAAATCACTACAAGTGATGGAGATATGCGATTTAAATAACGGAAAATCCAATATTTTAAAATTGTATCTAAAATGACTGGAAAAGTGGACACAAGACCGGATATAATTTGATCATTTTGAGCAAATCCAAAATCTTTATAAACGAAGCCAAAAAGTAGTTCCCACCCATGGGTTGAATGGAATCCTATACATAAATCAGTTAATAAAAGAATAGAAAAAGCTTTTATTGTGTCACTTAAATTATATATAAATTCTCGAACCAAAGAGTTAATAAGAACAAGTTCTTGATTACCAAGAATAGAATAACCGCTTAGAATAAAGAAACAAATTATATTTGTGGAGAAGTGCAAAATCGTATTCATACGATCTTCATTGTGTGTTTTGATTAATTGGATTGTTTCTTTATAAATTCCAGTACGAAGGTTTTGTATATATGTTTTCGACATTCCTTTAACATGTCATCTAAGAAAAACAGTTCCTCTAATTCTATGAATTTGTTTAGAATACTCTTTTCTTTAATATCATTCAAGAAAATTTCGGATTGACTAGTATTCCACCAATTAATAAACCAAGATTCCAGACTTTTCTTAAATGTGAAAGAGATACACCAGGGCAAAAAGACTATAGATGTAAGATATAGAAGGGGAATGCTTTTTTTTTTTTTTCATTTTTCGTCTTTAATGAACTTAACTTCATCTCTTTCGTCAACTCTATATGATAATAACTTTTCTATCAAGTATAAGCTTCATTACAAGTTATAGAGCTTCTAGATAAATTTAGATTGTATTTTATCATTTTTTTTTACTTAAACTTCGGAAGTTAGCCTTTGCCTTCTTTAATTGAGAAAAAGAATACATAAATCGAATAAGAAATCGAAAGAATTCACAGTCAATTCCAATCCAATGAAGAAAAAAAATATTGTTTCGAAAGGATATTAATTGCTAAGATTCGAAGAAAAAAGGATTCTTTTTAGAAATACACCAAGGAGCACTTCGAGTTATGACTATAATATTCAAATTTCGAAATCAAAAAATGTCCCATCTATAAAAATAAAAATTGAAATATTTTGCAAAAACAGTTTTTTTTCAAAATATTTCAATCGGTACACTAAATAAATAGGACAATTCTGAAACTTTTTGTGCAATTTTATTTCTAGTTAAGTCCAATTTTCATCAATAAAGAAGCGGTACACCTAAAAAAAAAGATAATTCGCCAGCTCTATTTGCAATTTCTAGTGGAGTCAAATTATCTTCAATACGAGTCAAGGGAATAAACCCCTGTTCTATTGTTTCCATATAAACGAGACTCTCATAAGTAAGAGTACGAGTCAAAATACTTCGTTCTTGAACTCCTGTTATTATTCTGATAGATTTAATCTCGTTCATAGGTATTTTGAGAATAATACGACGATTTTTTCCAGGAAATCCCCAACGAAGAAAACATACTTCTTCTTTATTTTTTTTATCGAAGATATCAAAACCACCGCCAATATCCCACAAAATAATCCACCACAAATAAAAACTAATAAAGAGACCCCCCAATTCCATAAAAAGCCATCGCGGCCCCTTGTGGAATAAATGGAAAATTACTAATTTCCTGAGAAAAAAGGAAAAGGACCCATACCGAGATAACTGGAAATTGCAACCAACAATAACCCCAATGAACCTAAAAAAATGATAAAGGCTGAAAAGATATTGCTTATTTTTCGAGACTCTGTTATAGAATAGATCAGTACTTCTTTTGATCTTTTTTTTAAAATATTCATTACCCCCTCTTTTTCTTTTTAAGAATAATAATTGTGGAATAAAAAACCCCAGAATTTTACTTGTTTCTAAAGTAATTTTCATCAACTGGCGCTACTGAAATGTAAACCTTTAGGGGGAATTCATCCAATTGCTTCCAGCCTCTAAAAAAAAAGATCTATAATATTTTTCCCTACTTACCGCCGTATCTAAAAAAATCTTGTTTTTTTGAACATAAAGAAATAAAGAAGCCATTGCAATTGCGAAATACTAGACCCACTAAAGGAACAAAATGGAAGGAAAGTTTATCATAAATAAGGGTACCTCGATTTACTATTTGTACTATATCTATTTTTATTTTTGTCGATTTTTATTCTTATTTTTATTAAAAAAGACAGTCTATAATCACTAGAATTCCTATATCTTTATACTTAGTATATAGGAATTCTAGTGATTATAGCTAAGCCGATATATATCAGAATATACCCCTTTTATGATTCTTAGTATTTTTTTATTATTCTTTTATTTTATTACTTTGATCCTGTATGTTTTGATTTTGTATTTCAATTCCATAATTTCTTTCCTTTTTTAGTCAAAGAAAAGAAATTATGGAATTGCAATAACTCAGTTACAACTCCCTTTAAAAGATACGCGGTACGATTGAATCAATTAAACCCTTATTGAATAAAGATTCAGCTACTTGTGAATCTTCGGGCACTGTCTTATTCAATGTTTGTTCAATTACTCTTTTACCAGCAAAATGCAATATAAGCGTTTGGTTCGCCAATAATGATATCCCCCAACTTGCCAAAACTAGCTGTCACCCCACCCGTAGTAGGAGATGTAAGTATCGATACATAGAATAATTTTTGAATTGTTTGATAATAATATAAAGCAGAAGAAATTTTAGCCATTTGCATCAAGCTCAAACTTCCTTCTTGCATACGCGCTCCTCCGACGAACATACGAGAATAAGAGGTAAAAGTTGATTAGTAGCATATTCTACCAAACGGGTGATTTTCTCACCTACTACGGATCCCATGCTACCTCCCATAAACTTAAAATCCATAATACCAATTGCTACAGGAATACCATTTACTTGACCTGTCCCTGTTTGAACAGCCTCAGTTAATCCTGTTTTTCTTTGATAAGAATCAATACGATCTTTATAAGGTTCTTCTTCTGAATGAAATTCAATGAGATCCAGAGAAACCATGTCTTCATCCATAGGATTCCAAGTACCCGAATCAATCGAAAATTCGATTCTATCTGAACTGTCCATTTTCAAATGATATCCACAGTATTCACAAATATTCCTTTTTGATTTCCAAAATTTTTTATAATTTAATTCATAACAATTTTCGCATTCCAATCCACAAATGCGTCAATTGTTCACTTTCATGGAGATTCATATAATTTTCTACTAGAGTGGAATCACTATCATTTGTATCATTCGTACTAGTTATTAAACTAAAACTAGAATTCTCACTTTCACTACAATTTCTGACCTTACCTAAAAAGTAACTATAAAAATAACTGTCTATTATATTCGAGCTATATTACCAAAAATGCAACTATCAACACAGATTTGAGAATGAAAATAACTATCAATGCAACTATTAATATAATTGTTCCAACTTAAAGGAGTATCATACATGGAATGATCGTAATCACTCTTAATAACAGTATTCAGATAGCTAGAAAAAAACCTTAGAAAAGAATGATTGTTGTTAATCTCACAAAGTTTTATTATCAATATCTAAATATATGGAATAACTGTTCTTCTTATTATCCCTAACTAAAAAAGTTTTATCAGATAGGAAATCCTGTATGTTATCGACACCTACTAAATAATCAAAAGAATTATAACTAGAATTATCACGATCATCCCACCTCTGAATTTTTTTATCTATATCAGTTAAAATTTGGGTTCTTCGCTTAGACTGGTATTCTCAATAGGACCAAGACTCTCCATTGATTTACTTAATTCACACCTGTATTCGAACTTCCTATTAAGTAACTTAGAATTGAACCACCAATTTTCCATAGAGTTTTTTTCCTGTATTTCCATAAAAAAAAATGTATAGTCATTGGATGAAAAATCAAATAATAGAAATAATTCCATTTTGAATATTCTATCTCATTTATTTACTATCAAAAAAAAGTATATAAATCAAATAACTAGAATTAATAACTGAAAAAAATAAAGAGCGAGTCAATATTAAAAAGAAATAACAATAAAATAAGAAGAAATATGAAATAAAAAAATCACCTCATAGGGGGGAATCTATTTAAAAGTCCAATTACTATATTTAGTTACTCTTTTTTTTCCTATATTCTCTCTTTTATCTCTATACAATTTTTCATTTTTTTGAAGATTTATGAAAATTTCATGAATTGTCTGACTTATAAAATTGCATTCTATGATTCTATATAAACAACAAGAAATAAAAAAATGAAGTATGAATATAACAAGAGAGCGGGGAGTTTTGTAAATCTATATACAAATAATCTACACCCCCCTTTTTGATTTCAATTAATTGAATTTCGTTTTGTTGATTCGAGCTAAGTTCTATAAAAACACCTGCCTTTTTTGAAATATGCTGAACAGTTCCTGTAGGTTAAGCGCCCCTTGTCAAGGAAATGAAAGAATAACAGGAATATTGAAATAGGTTTAATTCTTTATAGGATCCACTTTCTGAAGATATCTTCCCTCTCTTTGGGGTCGAACATCCCTTAGCAACAATTCGATAAACAGCTTCTTTGGGATAGATATAGATACCCCCCCCTCCAAACGTACAGGAAATTTTTATCCCCGTACGGCTCGAGAATATCAAAAATTCTATGTATTTCGTAAATTATGATGTAAAATAGAGCAATAAAATCATCAAATCAATTAAACAATGACTGAAGTATTTTTCTTTCGTATTTTCTTTCTGAAAAAAAAAAACTCTTCCTATTGTACCTCCATAACACTCAATTTGAAAAATTCTCAAAAAAACTAAAAAGAAAAACCAAGCAGCAGCTATTTCATTTATTGAGTGGTCTCTACTCCTCTTCTTGCCCGTATTTCGTTTCTTTATCATTCATTTCTTTTTTTCTAAAATTTTTGATAATAGAATTGATGATACAATTTGAAAATGGTATTTCCTTAATTCCCTGATTTTTTAGCTTTTCTTTGAATCTTTGGGTTTAGACTTTTACTCCGGGAAATCTTCAATTTTTTAAAAAAATGGAGCAACATACCTGTTTTTCTCTGAAAGAATCATAAAAAAAGTTAATTCTGCGGATAAACTTTTTGATAAAAAAGCAATTTTACAAATTTCAACCATTTTTTTTGAAACCTGGCTGAAATAAGATCCTTTCTATTTTTATAAAATAAACAGACTTATTAACTTTTTAGAATTTATTAAATTTATAGATACTTGCTCCGAGAAATGAATAAATTCGAGTTCCATCATGTACTATTATACATCATTAATCCCTTTCCTGTCCCCAAAAACAAAAAAAGGGGTCTAGTGGAACAGAACAAATGATGTCAAGTCAAGATCATGTTCGTTTGTAAAATACTAGAAAAAATGGCGGATATCAAAATCCACCCCTAATTTAATCATGTCTTTCAAGCCGCACGTTGCTTTTTACCACATCGTTTCAAACGAAGTTTTACTCTAACATTCCTTAGCTTAGATCCAGTATGTAATTTATCGAATCGTGAATAGTTGATTGATTCATTCGCTACATAAGAATCTATCCTTTTTTTTACGTTTCGGTTTTTCTTATATATAATGAAAACCTTTGTAAAAGTAAAGACATAAATGAAAATGAACTTGATATTCTAGCAATATATTTTCTACTCTATTCTATTTTTATAATTTGTAAAGTAGAAAATGATAATTTTTTTTTCAAAAAAAGGAGGGTCCCTTTTAATTATGCGATACAATCTGTATTCAAATATGATATACATCCTAAATAGATATGCTCTGGGACGGAAGGATTCGAACCTCCGAATAGCGGGACCAAAACCCGTTGCCTTACCCGCTTGGCCACCGCCCCTTTTTCCATTTTACATTAATAAAGACTATTATTTGATATTGGTTGTTCGTCAATTCCAGTTCAAAAATTTCTATAAAAAAAAAATTTTGCGACTAGTATTTTATATGCGTATCTACATATCTATCTATATCTATAAAATGGATATAGATAGATAGGATAAAACTAAATTGATTGATCATTACATACAATTCAATTAAGATATTATATAGAAGGAAGTATGATTTCTTCAATTTTTTTGATTTCAGAATAAAAAATATTTTGAAACTGGAAAAGTTCAAATAAAAGAAGGATTCTCGAGATTCTTATCTTATTTGATTCATTTTTTTACTTTTATTCATAACTCTTTATTTTCCTTTTTATTGTATTATGTATATAATGCAATAAAATTGAAAATTAGAATGAAAAAAAAAAAAACAAAAATAACTTTTATTTTTTTTAAAGAACAAAATGTTTGTTATGCTTAATTATCTTTAGTTGGATCTGTATTTGTATTCACTCCGTCCTTTATTCCAGTAGTTTTTTTTTGGAGAAATTGCCCGAAGCCTACGCTTTCTTGAATCCAATTGTGGATATTATGCCCAGTAATACCCGTACTATTTTTTCTTTTAGCTTTTGTTTGGCAAGCTGCTGTAAGTTTTCGATGATATTTTTAATTTGAATAATGTCGTAAAAAAATTCAGAATTTTTCAGAAAACTAAAAACTCGAACATTTTAACAATTTATAAGATCAGATAAGTCTTACAGTGTGACTTCTGGATTCCAATATTGAAATTTTTCAATATATAGGAAAAAAAGGGACCTTCTCATCATTTACGTTTTTTGAATTGAAAAAACCTAATCCGATTATTCGATTGGAACCCCTCACCAATCGAATACCTAGATTACAGAAAAAAAGGATTTTTGGTCAAAAGAATTATTGATAATTTGTAATAAAATAATCTACTCTTACTATCAATTCATTTTCGAAACTCATATATATATATCTCCTCATATCCTAAAAAAAACTTCATTTTTTAGAAACTTAGTATCTTAGTATTAAAAGAAACAAAATATGTTGTAATATAAGAGAATCTATTCTCTTTCTTTGTCGTTTTTTAATTATCTTGGAGATTTCATAATGCTTACTCTAAAACTTTTTGTTTATACGGTAGTGATCTTTTTCGTTTCTCTTTTCATCTTCGGATTCCTATCTAACGATCCAGGACGTAATCCAGGACGTGAAGAATAGAATAAGAAAAAAGTGGATTCTGTGTTTTCCCTTGCTTGTGCGGAATTTTGAAATATTTTTAGGATTTTCTCTATTTTAACATCTTTAACTAGTAAATAAAAAAAACAAGTTCAAAAAAAAATACCAAATTATCAACGGAAAGAGAGGGATTCGAACCCTCGGTACAAGAATTTGTACAACGGATTAGCAATCCGACGCTATAGTCCACTCAGCCATCTCTCCCCAATTGAAAAAAAAAAGAATTACTTTGTTTATGTTATATCACATAAACAAGAAGAACAAAAAGGGAGCTTAAAAAAAAAAGAGACTTGCTTTTTTTTTTATTCTTTTTTATCTTATCTATCTTTTTTTTTATTATTCTATATATTTTAGTTTTCTTTTTTTCTTTTTATACAGCCAATGAGCCCGCCAGTACCTAGTCGGGCTCTTTTTCTTTTATTCCATGAATATTGAAGAAAAATTCTTTATTTGAATATATTTTATTCGAAAAAAAAAATATTTGTAAAATATTTGTAATTAAAAAAAAAATAAGAGATACGGATAGATTCCTATGAGATAAAACCAAAATAAGATAATATAAAAATGTTCTCTTTTCTTACTCCCTCTCTTTTTTCTGGTAACGTAAATTGTATATATATATAACCTTCAGCAAAATAAAAAAAATGAAAATTATCCCGTTTTCAAATTTCATTAGAAGATTCTCTAATGAAACATGTCAATACTCGACTTATTAGAAATATTATGCCTCCCATTTCTTTATTTTGTCTGATTGCTTTGTTCAACAAAAGATACAATAATGATATTGTAGCGGGTATAGTTTAGTGGTAAAAGTGCGATTCGTTTCAAGACCCCCCAAAAGTTAAGGGATCCCCCATTTGATTCATATGCCGATCAAAAACTTTATTTTTTTACTTAAAGGGACTCCTTTATACCCCTCGATGAATTATTTGCGGTATAATATACATTATTGTAATTTGTATACAAGAAGAATCAAATCGAATTTGACAAATTGAGTTTTAAAATTATGAAACATAAGTTTTTGGAATTGGATCTATAATCCGAATTTTTTGAGTATTACTAAAGGATCTATGGAGAGAAATATACAAAGTTTCTTTCTAATCGTAACTAATCTTCCATTTTTTTGCATAGTAAAAATTGAAGCAAAATAGCTATTAAACGATTCTTTTAGTTTACTAGAGACATCGACATTTTTTTAGCTCGACGGAAATTTTCTTCTTTTCCTAAAGATTTTCTGAAATAGAAATAGAGAACGAAGTAACATAGAAAAAAAACATAGATTGTTAGAATATTGCTCTTCTAGAGGGATCATCTAAAAAAGCAAGATATTTGAAACCTATTCATACAAAAAGGCTGACATAGATGTTATGGGTCAATTTTTTTTATTGTCCATCTCTTCATTCCGTAAAGGAGCCGAATGAAACAAAAGTTTCACGTTCAGTTTTGAATTAGAGACGTTAAATCAAAATGATGAATCAACGTCGACTATAACCCTTAGCCTTCCAAGCTAACCGATGCGGGTTCGATTCCCGCTACCCCGCTTCTATTTTATTCTATTTAAATCTATCTTTTTTCTTCGAGAATGAATCTAGAATTCTTAAAGGAATTTGTCAATTCTTCATTTTCATTTCTTAATTTAGTTTTAGTTATATATATTCAATTATATTCAATTGATTTTTCTTTTTTATTTTTTTTTTCTTTTATTCTAAATATTTGATTTATTTTATTTTTATAATTTCTAGAATTCTTTATATTTGTTTGATTCTTTAATCTTTTTAATAAGGTTTAGTTAAAAAGGTTAAAGAATCAAATATAAAATAGAAGCGTCCATTGTCTAATGGATAGGACAGAGGTCTTCTAAACCTTAGGTATAGGTTCAAATCCTATTGGACGCAAGTTGTTTGCATATCTAATTTCAACCTTGTCCTTCTATTTTTTTTGATTTATTACATTTTGATTCGAATTCATTATATATAATATTCAAATGAAATAAAAACATATTAAAAGATACTAATTATAAAAATTGGAAAATTGAATTACAAAATTATTTAATGATTCATCAATTTTTTTCTACTTGTTCCTGGAATAAAAAGAGTTCCATCTGTTCTTTAATAGCGTCCTTTAAAAGGGCTTCTGCTTACCCCAGTGAATGTCTTGGTAGAAGATATGATTTCTTTGAATTGGAGGTTTATTCGTCTTTAAGTAAGCACGTAACTCAACAAGAAATTTCCTTACCTGTCCAATTTCTAATGAATCAAGATAACCATTCGTTCCGGTATAAATAGTTACTATCTGTTCTTCCACAGTAAGAGGAGCTGATTGGGATTGTTTAAGCAACTCGCGCAATCGTTGACCTCTTGCTAATTGATTTTGAGTAGCTTTATCTAGATCAGAAGCGAATTGTGCAAAAGCTTCTAATTCTGCGAATTGTGCTAATTCCAATTTTATTTACCAGCTACTTGTTTCATGGCTTTGATTTGAGCCGCCGATCCAACTCTGGAAACTGAAATACCAACATTAATAGCGGGTCTTATTCCAGCATTGAATAGATCGGCCGATAAGAATATTTGGCCATCTGTAATGGAAATTACATCTCGTAGGAATATAAGCTGAAACATCTCCCGATTGAGTTTCAACTATTGGTAAAGCAGTCATACTTCCTTCGCCTAACTGAGAACTTAATTTAGCGGCTCTTTCCAAAAGACGCGAATGTAAATAAAAAAACATCCCCTGGATAAGCTTCGCGACCTGGTGGTCTTCGTAATAGAAGAGACATTTGCGATAAGCCTGTGCTTGTTTGGAGAGATCGTCATAAATGATTAAAGTGTGACGTTCACGGTACATAAAATATTCAGCCAGAGCTGCTCCTGTATAAGGCGCGAGGTATTGTAATGTAGCTGGAGAATCCGCTGTTTCAGCTACTACAATAGTGTATTCCATTGCTCCTCTTTCTTGTAAGGTAGTCACCACTTGAGCCACAGAAGATGCTTTTTGACCAACAGCTACATAAACACATATTACATTTTGTCCCTGTTGATTGAGAATTGTATCTGTGGCTACTGCTGTTTTACCTGTTTGTCTATCTCCAATAATTAATTCTCGCTGGCCCCGTCCTATGGGGATATCATCGAATCAATAGCAATAAGTCCTGTTTGGAGAGGCTCATATACCGAACGTCTTGAAATAATACCGGGAGCGGGAGATTCTATTAATCGAGATTCCGAAGCTGAAATTTCTCCTCGACCGTCAATTGGTTTAGCCAGGGCATTTATAACACGACTCAAATAAGCTTCACTTACAGGTATCTGAGCAATTCTTCCTGTTGCTTTTACTGAACTTCCCTCTTGTATCAGCAAACCATCACCCATTAATACAACACCAACATTTTTTGATTCCAAATTCAAAGCAATGCCTATAGTACCTTCTTCAAATTCCACCAATTCACCCGCCATTACTTCATCAAGACCATAAATACGAGCAATACCATCGCCTACTTGAAGTACGGTACCAGTATTTACAATTTTTACTTCTGTATTATATTGCTCAATGCGTTCACGGATAATTTTACTAATTTCATCTGCACGAATGGTTACCATGAAAATATCTTAAATTTATTTTTTATAAGAAAAAAATGATGCCTATACTCTATTGTATAATAGAAAGCCTAATCAGTTATTTTTTTATTTCATCATCCCAAACATGCCAATATTAGCACTAACAGTACGTAAATGTAACTCGTTGTTCAAGCAACTATTTAGAGTTCCTAGAGCTCCCTGTAAGGCTTGTTGTAAAACCCGCTGTCGAACTTGATTAATAACTCTTTGTTGTTCAAAATCAATAGCTTCGTTTTTGTAATTTTCTAATTGTTCCAAAGTCGTATAAATTGAATTAATTAAATTCAATTTTTCTCGTTTGATCTCAGAATAGCCATTCACCCGAAACAGATCTGCTTCTGTTTCAACTTTCCTTAAGCGGGCCTGGGCTTTTTCGAGCTGTTCAATGGCGTTTTCCTGTAATTCTTCTGAGTTTCGAATAGTTCTCCAGATTTTCTGTTTTCGATTATCTAATAAATCACGTAATGAAAGTAGACTCTCTTTCCATCCATTTCAAAATGTCTATGATCTCTTCCCGAACCAAACATGAATCTTTCGATTCATTTGGCTCTCACACTCAATTACTTATCGGAAATTTACCAATTTTTTATGTAATGAGCCTATCCTCTCTTCTCTATTCAAAGTGAAAACAATTACCAATATAAGACTAGAATATTCGGAGGACTCTTTTGACCAAACAAATATATGTCAACAAAGTTGTTTTTTTATTCAAATCCAAAGACTTCTTTTGAATTTATACATAGGTCATCCATCGATTACGCATCGTACAAAGGGGAGGTTTAAATTCACCCGTTTTTTATTTCTCGCCATAAATAGGATTCAAGCCATTTTTTTTATCGACATGAGTGTTTTATATCGAAAAAAAATCGAATAATTTTTTTGAAACCGTTTCCTTTCTGTATTAATATAGCGGTAGAAAGAGTACTACACTGCGTATAGACTTCAAACTCTTTTTAACCATGGTAATAGTCCAAAATTTTTGGTAAATAGAGAATCAAAGTGGATTACCAATAAAGCGCGAAATGCTATGGTTCTTTAAGATTTTTCTTAATTTATTCAAAAAAGAAAATGAATTCAGAAGTAATTCGCGGGATTCTGCACATTTTCTTAATTCTAACTAAACTAAAAAGTGCAGTTTGGTTAAATCCAATTTATTCTTTGAAATAAACAACTCGCACACACTCCCTTTCCAAAAAAAACCAGTAGACCTAACACTACACTAAGATTTATTGGATTTGTTGCTAAAATATCGGTATTAAACACGAAACTTCCGGCGGATGGCCAGGAGCCCAAACAAAGGAAAGAATCGGTTATATTTTTCATATGATCTCATCTCCTCTTATGAATAGACTAATTATCTTTCTAATATTCCTATTAGATAGATAATATAATAATCTAATTGGAATATATAATTATAGAATTTGATATAATTTGGATTGGTCAATCAATTGGAAGATTCCCTAAAAGAATGATACTTCTTAGAATTAGATACCAGTTCTTTTATCAATTGCAAAATCTATCTAGTTTGAACACTTTCAAAAAATTATCTTAAAAGAAATAAAATAAAAGAGGGGTTCATTGGACTAAACAAAAAGAAGAAAGAGGGTGAATAAGTATGTGAATACCTTTCAATTAGTCCTTCTCCTGTGTTCTTATCCGAACAGATAAAGAATTGTAGGAGTGAATTATTAATATAATTCGAAAAAGGAAGTCCACATATGTATTTTATATCTTTTTAGGATTAAACAAAAGGATTAGCAAATAAAAGTGCTAATGCTACAACCAGCCCGTAAATTGTTAAAGCTTCCATAAAAGCCAGACTAAGTAATAAAGTACCCCGTATTTTTCCCTCTGCCTCTGGTTGTCGTGCAATCCCCTCTACAGCTTGCCCTGCGGCAGTGCCTTGACCAACCCCAGGTCCAATAGAAGCAAGCCCTACGGCCAATCCAGCAGCAATAACAGAAGCGGCAGAAATAATTGGATTCATGAGAATTTCCTCGTAACCTACATATAAAAGAAAGAAATAGTTAATGATATAATCGACTAATAAATTCTGACTTCATTTTTCAATTACCAAGACTTTTTCAGTTAAAGTAATTAATAAAAATAAGAATTAAAAATTGAAAATAATAGTTATTAAACGAATTACTTCGAGATTTCTTTTTTCGTCTCGAACTACATAGTTTTGGGGGTGAATCTGTATAATCTTTGTTCTTCTCTTACCTTAATTTTGGAATCATTCTTTGAATTCTTCGTTTTTTTATACAATTTCTTTAGTTTTTTAATTTTCAATTCACAATTAGAGCTGAAACGCAAGGACTTTGCTTTTCTATCCCTATAGAAATTGACAGTAATAGCGAGGCCTTTTTTATATAGAAAAGATTAGTTATTTCAGATATATGGTTAGTTCATATAAAACTAGTTCATCTATAATATCATATCACATATACATAGGTTTCTTCTATGCTGTAAACTAATTTTCTTTGTGTTTTAGATTCAATCGAAATTGAAATTCATTCTTTGAAACCTAAAAAACCTTGACTGATCCCCTCACTTCTATTTTTTTTATCATGTTTTTTTTTAAGCTCCCCTTCCCTCTTTTCTTATTCTCTTATCCCATATGGATACAATCAATCTAAATAAATTCATTCGATTTCATTAATGTTTCAAAGAAATATAGGAAATTGGGTGATCTAAATGTTTTTAATTATCTTTTGATCAATTGTTGAATTAAATGTGAATCAAACGAGAATCTACTAACATTCTATATAGTATCTTTTTATCACACATTGTAAACGTAAATATCATACAGAATTCTAATTCTAGCTATTCATTTTTTTTGAATATCCAAACTAATATATACTAATCGAATAGATCTATCTATATCTATCTATATATCTATAGATAGATGTTTATTTTGTAGATTCTATTGAGCCACAATATATGTGTGGCAAGCTAAACAAAAAAGACTATTTTTGAGAAAACTAGTCAATGATGGCCTTCAATGGATTCACCTATATAAGCCGCAGCTAAAGTAGCAAAAATGAGAGCTTGAATACCGCTTGTGAATAATCCAAGGAACATGACAGGTATAGGAACTACTAAAGGTACTAAAGAAACAAGAACAACAACTACTAATTCATCAGCTAATATATTTCCGAAAAGTCGAAAACTAAGGGATAAGGGTTTTGTGAAATCTTCTAATATGTTAATCGGTAAAAGGATTGGAGTTGGTTGGATGTATTTACTAAAATAAGCTAATCCTTTTTTTGAAAGACCCGCATAGAAATATGCAACTGATGTAAGTAAAGCTAATGCAACGGTAGTATTTATATCATTTGTGGGTGCAGCTAACTCCCCATGAGGTAATTGGATGATTTTCCAAGGTAAAAGAGCCCCTGACCAATTAGAAACAAAAATAAATAGAAACAAAGTTCCAATAAAAGGAACCCACGGACCATATTCTTCTCCAATCTGAGTTTTGCTCACGTCTCGAATGAATTCAAGAACATATTCAAATAAATTCTGACCGAAAGTGGGAATGGTTTGCAGATTTCGAATAACTAGAATGGCTGAAACCAATAAGATAGCAATTACAACCCAAGAAGTAATAAGTACTTGGGCATGTACTAGGAAACCCCCTATTTGCCAATAGAAATGTTGACCTACTTCCACAGCAGATATATCGTATAATCTTTTTAATGTGTTGATAGAGCATAATAAAACATTCATATTGTCCTGTCCTCTAAAAAAAGAAGTTGAAAAAAGGGAATTATTTTTATTCAAACATCTCCTTTCCCTTTTGATTTGTCTACTTTCATTTTTGATTTTGAATACCGATACTAATTACATAAAATTTTTGTTTGTTTTCTATTTTCATTTTTGTGCAATTTCTTACTAGTATAGTAAGCGATTCCATAAATCTATGAACCCCTCGAAGCAAATTCAAGAATTTTTTATCTTATTATTAATCAAGAATTTCGTATATATCTAGACCGACCCTCACAAATTGCAAAAACTAATTTGTTAAGAATTAATCGAATTGAGGCTATAGCATCATCATTAGCTGGAATTGAAATATCAGCGAGGTCCGGGTCACTATTTGTATCAATTAAACAAATTGTTGGAATTTCCAAAGTTATACATTCTCGAAGAGCCGTATATTCTTCTTGTTGATCGACGATTATTACAATATCTGGTAAGCCCTTCATATATTTAATGCCGCCAAGATATGTTTCCAATTGAGCTAATTGTCTCTTCAATATAGCGGCATCTTTTTTTGGAAAACTATGAAATCTCCCCGTCTTTTGTTGCATTCTCAAGTCCCTGAACTTTTGAAGTCGTGTTTTTGTAGTATACCAATTCGTTAACATACCGCCGAGCCATTTTTTATTAACATAATGACACCGAGCTCTTATTGCAGCCCGCGCTACTGAATCAGCTGCTTTTTTTTTTGTACCAACAATTAAGAATTGTTTTCCCCCACTTGCTGCATCAAAAACTAAATCACAAGATTCTGATAAAAACCGAGCAGTTCTAATAAGATTTGTAATATGAATACCCTTACGCTTTGCAGAAATATAAGGTGACATTTTAGGATTCCATTTTCTAGTACCGTGGCCAAAATGAACACCAGCTTCCATCATCTCTTCCAAAATTATGTTCCAATATCTTTTTGTCATTTATAATTATCCCCACACTTTTCTTTCATTTCCAAATAGAAATTAGATCAATTTTTTGAAATGAAAGAAAGAGACCCAGTATACTGAAATAGAAAAAAATAAGTGTTCCGAAGGAACCTTCTCTTCTACTGAAAATTTGCCGTTGATAAAAAAAAGATCGGGCCATTTTTTCTATTTCATTGAATATGATTCGTTTATTTATTATGTTTCTTTTATTATACAAAATATATACAAAATAAAGTGACCGGAGATGAATACGACCTTAAGAATCATTATTTTAGGAATTCTTAAATCCTAGATTATTTTGATGTATCACATAAATTCTTTTTTTTGTTTCCGGGGTAATCTTGTTATATTGCCTTTGCTTTGAACGGTATATTATTCTTTTGAATCCAGTACCAACTGGCATCATTCCCCCTAAAACAACGTTCTCTTTCAGACCTTTCAACCAATCTATGCGACCCCGGAGAGCGGCTTTTGATAAAACTCTAGCAGTTTCTTGAAAACTTGCTTCAGATATGAAACTTTGAGTATTCAAAGATGTTTTTGTTATCCCCAATAATAGAACTCGATAGCAGATCGACTCTTCTAAGGAACGCCCAGCTCGTTCGGCCCGCAACAATCCAATTAGTTCGCCAGGCAAAAAAACATTAGACATTCCATCTTCTGAAACCAATACTTTTGATGTTATTTGACGCACAATAATTTCTATATGTCTATTATGAATGTGAACTCCCTGGGATCGATAAACTTTTTGAATTTGATTAACCAAAGAAATACGACTTTGCGCTATAGTTAGCTCAGCACTAATGAAGAATCCCCAAGGAATGCCAAGAATTCTTGTTATACGCCCATTCCAAGTATCCACTCTCTTTTCTAGGTTTATGGATATTGAATCAATCGAACGAACTTCCAATACCTGTTCTACTTTTGGAAGACCTTGTGTTATATCACCTGATCTCGATTTTTGATATATAAATGTAACTAATATATCTCCTTCAGAAAGTATTTCTCCATAATGACCATGAACAGTTGTTCCAGGAGTCGCCAAATAAGGGTTAGCCGATCTTATTCCTACAGAATCCATTTGAACAGTTAGAATTTGACCCGATTTAAGGTGTGGTTCATTTTTCGTTTGAACTATACATACATTTTCGCAAATAAATTGACCAAGACTTATTATGGGAAACGTTTTTTTTTCACAATAATTATGATGGAAAAAATGCCAATTCAAATAGAATGGATTTAAAAGGATGTTACTAGATAGATCAGATTTATAAATGATCTCGTTTTCGTCTATTAAATAATATTTTAATACTTGAAAAGTTTCTTTTAATTTGTCAAGTTGCCCGTTTTTATTTATCGAGATCTGATTATTAGTAATTAAAAGGTAAAAATAAAAATGGGCAACTTGAAGGGCTATTCCTAAAGGACCTAACGAATTTTGAATTGGAATCAGAGGATCTCTTTGAATTGGATTTATTTCTTCTTTTATCCCATTGTAATATTTTCCATCGTGGAATGATCGTATTTGAAAACAATTCGATGATGACAAAATTATTAAAGATCGGCATTTCTCATTTCTATTCAACAACATATGAATAGTTCCATGATTTTGACTAAGTGATTGTTGAACTTTTTCCCTCGGATCTATAAAAAAAAATGGATTGATGTTGGTCCAGTCCGACTCATTATCCAAGATAAATCTTGAACCGAGCGGATCTTTCCTTTTTCTTATATATGAAATATGGGATTTTCCTAAGTCCATTTTTAAGAAATATCTAACCAAACCTTTTATACTTAGTTCAACAAAAGAAGCATGCCCTTTTTCGATAGAAGACAATTTTTTGTCTTGATCCCAATTTAAGACTAAACAAGTCCGAACTAATTGAATACTTGTATTAGAATTAGAAATTCCCCGAATTGATTTTCCATTTCCAGAAAGAATATAATGAATAATTTGAAGTTCCAAATTATCTCTTTCTTGTAACATATCTTGGGAAAAAAATTGGATTAAATTGATCCTATCTTCTATTTCATATAAAATGACCGGTCGAACCAAAACAAAATACTTTTTTTTCATAATTGTGATCCATTGAGCATAGATCCAATTTTTCATTTTTTTTTTTGATCCTTTTGAATTTTTTTTTACCGTTCTCGGTGGTATCAACATGGCACTGTGCCGGGATATCTTATCCATTTCTCCGGGAAAATAGATATTCCCGGAAAATATTTTTAATTGAATCTTTTTTTTTTTCTTCTCCAATCGAACCAACCCGCTTACTTGACTTCTTATATTTACAGTGATTGGTGTATCTACTTCAATAATACTATTGTTCCGTACCATTATGGAAGAAAATTCTGGTAAAATATACACTTCTTCGGGAATGAAAAAAAATTGATCTACTTTAATTTGGTATTTTGTCTTAAATTCTTGAATTCCTGGATACTCGATTAAAAAATCCTCTTTTTTAAAAATGTAATTTATATCAATAGTCCTATATTTAGTAATACCCGAGCTCTGTGTTCGGTATTGAGGATCATCGAAATAAGCAAAAATACTATTTCTACGAAAAATACCATGGATTGGTATTTCAATCGAGATACTGGAATCTAACATTAGTGCTTTGTCTCGTTCTTGAATCGATTGGAATTGAAATGGAATAATGAATCGATTTCTCCGCCTCTTTGCTAATAAATCCGTAGTATCGTGAAAAATAGCAGGATGTGTAAAATGACAATGATCTTTACATAGGATTTGATTATTTTTTGAATAATCTGAAATCCTTCTTTCTTTTTTTTCAGAAGGAGTGAAACGAAACAAATTATGTCTTACTTTATTATTACTTGCTAAATGGTTACAAATATCTCTTTCTCCTGTAGAAAGATAATGAATGTTCAATTGATCTTGATCTTTTCGGGTTGAAAAAGAGACTGAAGCGGATCTGTCTGATTTTCCTGATAAAATCCATAAATGACTTGTTTTTGGTAAGATATGGACATTACTATATTTAAATTCTGATGCATGATACACATCCGTACTCCAATGCATTTCTCCTTCTAAGTCAGAATAAACATGTTTTCGAACTTTTTCTTTTAAATTAAAAGTATATGTTCCTGCGAGAATCTCGGCAATCACTTGTTCTGATTTTACATATTGATTATTTTGAACTAATAGAAAACTTTTTGGTGGAATAGTCACATTATGTATAATGTCACCATTTTCAATACTAACATACAAGTCTATATAACATAGAAAAGCAGGATGCCCGTGACGTGTACGTGTAGGATGAACCAAATCCTCATTGAATTTAATTTTTCCATTATAAGGTGCTCGCACCTGTTCGGCAGTCCCCCCTGTGAATACTCCGCCAGTATGAAAAGTTCTTAATGTTAATTGAGTGCCCGGTTCTCCAATGGATTGGCCCGCAATAATACCTACAGCTTCTCCTAATTCCACCAAGTGACCTTGAGTAGGACTTTGACCATAACACAATCGACAGATCCAAGATGTATTCCTACAGGTAAAAGGAGTTCGTATAGATATTGGTTGTGTTTGAAAGGTTTTCAATCGATTGAAAAGTCCAATTCCAATATCTTGATTTCTAATGGCAATGCATCGTGAACCTCTGTATATATCGTCTGCTAATACACGACCAATTAATGTTTGTGTCCAACTACTTTCCGGCATCGTTTCATTCTGGGTATTTACTGAAATTCCTCGAATGGTACCACAATCTGTTCGACGTATAACAATATGTTGAACCACTTCAACAAGTCTACGTGTAAGATATCCAGCATCTGATGTTCGTACAGCAGTATCTACAACCCCTTTACGAGCTCCGTAGCAAGAAATTATATATTCTGTTAAAGATAGCCCTTCGCGTAAATTGCTTTGAATAGGTAAATCAATCATTTGTCCTTGTGGATCCGACATTAATCCTCTCATACCTACTAATTGGTGTACTTGAGATGCATTTCCTCTAGCTCCCGAAAAGGACATTATATGGACTGGATTAAAAGGATCGGTCATTCTAAAATTAGGATTCATTTCTTGTCGAAAATATTCACTTGTAGCATACCATATCTCAATGGATTGGCGTAATTTTTCTACTGCATGTACATTTCCATAATGATGCTGTTTTTCCAAAATCAAATTTTGGTGTTCAGCATCTCGGACTAGCCATCCTTTCGAAGGTATTGTTAAAAGGTCATCAATTCCTAATGAAATGGATGTAGCCGTAGCTTGGCGGAATCCCAGAGTCTTGACTTGATCCAGGATATGTGATGTATATGCCATTCCGAAGTGATCTATTAATCTGCTAATAAGTCGTTTAATGGCAGTTCCACCTATCACTTTATTGTGAAACATTAGATTGGTCCGTTCTGCCATAAGTACCTCCCTATTCCACTCAGTGGGATTCATTCAGTTCAACAATGGATTTGAGTCAATGATTGAAAAACTGCCTTTTCTTTATCTTAATTTGTGTAGAAATTGAGAAATTAAAAAACTAAGATCCTTGTTAAATGTTAAATCATGAAGATTTGAATTTACACCAGTATCATAAATTTGTTTATCTTAGATACAACCATCTATATGATTAGATACCATATGAATAGGCTCGGCAAAAACCTTGTACAGCTTCTTCGATTTCTCGATAAAAAGAAATATGACCTACGTTGGTTCGAATGTAAATAGAACGAATTTGTTTTTTTGTACTTCTTACTACTAGATAATGCCCATAAATTTCATGATAGGTGCCTAAAGATTCATAGTGAACTTCGATAGGAACTTCTCTTGACGAAATAATGCGTAGATCTAGTCGCCACCGGAGCCACAAAGGACTATCGAAGGTTATTCTTTTCTGTTGATAAGCTCCAATTGCATCATAGGAATTCCAAAAAAAAGGTTCTTTTTTTTTCGTATACTTATAGTTTTTTTGGGGAATTCTTTCATTTTTCAAATTTCTGCAATTACGTGGATTATACCTATTTGAAGAAATACCCCGACGATTCCCATTCGTTAATATGTAAAGTCCAATAAGCATATCTTGAGTTGGTACAGAAATTGGATCCGCGATAGCTGGAGACAAGAGGTTTGTATGAGAAAACATAAGTAAACGTGCTTCTGCTTGAGCTTCTAAGGATAAAGGCACATGAACAGCCATTTGATCGCCATCAAAGTCTGCATTGAATCCCTTACAAACTAATGGATGCAAACAAATAGCACGCCCCTCTACTAAAATGGGTTGGAATGCCTGTATACCTAATCTATGCAGAGTAGGTGCTCTATTTAGCAATACGGGATGTCCCTGCATAACTTCTTGAAGTATTTCCCATACAATCGGTTCTTTTTGCCGAATTTTACTCTTAGCAATTCCTATGTTGGAAGCAAAATGTTTTCGAATTAGATCACGAATTAGAAATGTCTGGAAAAGTTCTATTGCTATTTCGCCGGGCAATCCACATCTATGTAATGAAAGTGATGGACCTACAATAATGACAGAACGACCTGAATAATCAACCCGTTTCCCAAGTAGGGTCTCGCGAAATCTTCCCTCTTTACCCTCGATTATATCAGAAAAAGATTTGTAAACCTTATTATGACCGTCCCTCATCGGTTGTCCGCGGATTCCATTATCAAGAAGTGTATCCACGGCTGCTTGTACCAATTTCTCCTGACATATTACTAATTCTCCTGGAGTAGATCTACTTGTTGTTAATAGATCGATAAGAGTATTATTCCGATAGATAACTCTTCTATATAGTTCATTAATATCTGAGCTCATTAATTTGCCCCCATCTATTTGAATAATCGGTCTCAATTCGGGAGGAAGAACTGGTAAGAGACATAAAACCATCCATTCTGGTTCTATATTTGTTCGTATAAAATGCTTAGCTAATTCTATACGCCGAACCAAAAAATTCTTTCTTCTTCCAACTTTTCGATCTTCCCATTCGTTTTCATTGTCCGGGGATCCCTCTTTCCCTAATTCTTTCCATTCTATCAACGAATAATCCATAATAATTCTCAAATCCAGATCGGCTAATTGTTCTCGGATAGCAACAGCTCCGCTTGAAATTTCTCGATTTCGAAATATATCAAAACCTCGGGTAGTAAAAAAAAGTGGTATGCTGTGTTTCCAAGATTGGATTTCATATTCGAATGAACCTCGTAATCGTAAGAAAGTGGGTTTTTTAACTACGGGTCTAGCAAACGAAAAATTTAGATAGGATCCAATCCAATAAGATCTCCCCCTTTCAAAATCGGACATGAAGGTTTCCTCTCATCCGGCTCAAGTATTTATACA